>NC_063188.1:59189080-59282992 GCF_023159225.1 Perognathus longimembris pacificus
GATTGGAGCAAGGCACCTCTGCTGGTTAGGAGCACAGCTGTGTCTCATTCCTTTTTTTTTGGCCAGTCCTGGGGCTTGGACTCAGGGCCTGAGCACTGTCCCTGGCTTCTTTTTGCTCAAGGCTAGCACTCTGCCACTTGAGCCACAGCGCCACTTCTGGCCATTTTCTGTATATGTGGTCCTGGGGAATCGAACCCAGGGCCTCATGTATATGAGGCAGGCACTCTTGCCACTAGGCCATATCCCCAGCCCGCATTCCTTTTTCTTTGATAAATATGTTTTCCTTTAACAAGCAGCACACTTGATAATTAACTCTGGTACAATAAGATTACATTTACAATTTACAAGGTTTACAATTGCAATCAAAGTGTAGATACCACAAATAGCAAAGATTACCTCTTACACCATGATAACAGTTTTATGTATTGTGTTGAATGTGTTTACACACACACACGCACACACGCACACATTTTTATAAAAGGTTTTGTTATGCCAAGTGGTGAGATGACCACCAAGAAGGCCACCGAGACTCAGACATTCTGAAATGAAAAATCAAGGCAAGGCTTTATTTAAGCGAGCTGCAACTCAGGCCTTGTCCTACCCACTGACACAGCGGAGGTTAGGAGGGAGCCTCGAGCTGTGATTACACAGGGCTTATAAAGGCAAAGAACAAGGTTACAACAATCAGGTGTTCAAGCAAGCAAGATTAGGACACAGGTACAAATCTGATTGGCTCAGGGTTCGATTCTAAAGTGGGGTTCATGTAGTAAAATGGGGTTCACATGGTAAAATGGGGCCTGACTTCAAAGTCTGGCACTTCATTTCCCCCTTTTTCTTTTTGGTACTTTGGGAGCCAATCATGGCTCCATTCTGTCCATTTCAATGGCTTGCATGTCTAGGGGATGATACAGAGGTAAGGCATGGGTCAGTAGAGCCCAAAGTAGTAACCAAAAATAACTCTGGTCCCTTGGTTTTAAAGGGGGGCTTATGGGTGAAGATCATCCATCTTCTGTAACTTTTATTTTGCCAGTCCTGGGGCTTGGACTCAGGGCCTGAGCACTGTCCCTGGCTTCTTTTTGCTCAAGGCTAGCACTCTGCCACTTGAGCCACATCACCACTTCTGGCCATTTTCTGTATATGTGGTGCTGGGGAATTGAACCCAGGGCCTCATGTATAGGAGACAAGCACTCTTGCCACTAGGCCATACCCCCAGCCCCTTCTGTAACTTCTTCAGGCTGACTCAGGGGTGTTGACCTTACCTAGCCAGGAACCTATAACCTTACCAAGGGACTGCAGGATTACTGCAAACTGAAAATTAACTTTCAGCTATACAGACTTACCATTAGCTGTATAGTGTTTAGTATCCAAATGTAAGCAACAAAATAGTACATGAACTTCTCAGCTGTGCTCTAAGGGTCGGGTGGCTATACCCGTACCCCTGAGCAAGCCCAAAACTACCTAAAATAAGGGGGTCACCTCCCTTTGGAGTGAGCTGCCAAAATAACATCAACATTAGCCTGGGTAGCAAGGAAAGAAGGCAAAAAGAAAATTATAACAATATTCAGTCTAACTTTCTTTTCTTGAGGCGAAGGCGAAGCGGCTGAGTCAGGTGCTTGGAGACCTCCCATCCACCACAGTAGTCGTCGTCCAGGGCAAATGAGTCAGCTGGCCTGGCATGGGAGCAATGGACCCAAGTGGTGATGCCATCTACATTAAGTGCGGTGGGAGTAGTCAGTAGCACCACGTAGGGTCCCTTCCATCGTGGTTTTAAGGATTTGGGGTTATGCCTCCGGACGAACACCCAATCCCCTGGTCTGAATAAATGGGGGGTAGGGACAGAAGCAGAATCATATAATGCCTTAAGTTGGGGCCACATTTTCTTGTTCACAAGCTGCAAATAATCAAGTTTACACAAAAATTCAGTATCATCCAAATCAGCAAGCAATTCAGTCTGAAGGCTAGGGATAATGGGCGGGGGCTATCCGTACATTATTTCAAAAGGAGTAAAGCCAAGCTGATAGGGAGAATTTCTTACTCGAAGCAGAGCAAAAGGAAGGAGTGACACCCAGTCTGCGCCAGTCTCTAAGGCCAATTTAGTTAAGGTCTCTTTTAGAGTCCGATTCATTCTCTCTACCTGTCCTGAACTCTGGGGTCTATAAGCACAATGCAATTTCCAATCCGTCCCCAGTGCAGAGGCTATTCCCTGACTTACTTTTGAGACGAAAGCCGGTCCGTTGTCTGACCCAATGGTGGATGGGAAGCCATACCTGGGTAGGATTTCTTCCAGGATCTTCTTAGCCACTATATTCGCAGTCTCATGCTTTGTTGGATAGGCTTCCACCCATCCTGAAAAGGTGTCTACAAAAACAAGCAAATATTTGTATCCAAATTTTCCAGGTTTGATTTCTGTGAAATCTACTTCCCAATACATGCCTGGCCTATCCCCACGGAGGCGAGCTCCTTTAGTCATGCTTTGTTGATTGGGGGCATTGGTAAACTGACAGGCCTTGCAATTTTTAACAATATCTTCAATAAGTTGATTTCCTTGTCTAATTTTCACTTTGGAGTATCAGAGCAAGTTCTGCATTCTTCGGGTTCCCATGTGAGAAGCTTGGTGGATTCTTTTAAGGATCCCCTTACCCAGCCTTTGTGGCAAGATAAGTTTCCCTTCGCCAGTTTTCCACCAGTCATCATTTCCTTCTCGGTCCGGGGTTTGGTGGGCCATGGGAATTTTCTTTATCCACTCCAAGTCTTCTTGGGAATACTGGGGTACAGGAGGCAAAGCTCGTGGTCCTGGGTCTACTAGAGTCAATACTTCTGCTCTGGGCTGGAGGGCTGCTTCCTTGTCTGCCTGGTCGGCCAGATTATTCCCTCTAGTCACCGAATCAACTCCGTTTTGATGACCCGGACAGTGCATAATGGCAATCTTTGCTGGCTCCCATAGGGCCCGGATGAGGCTTAAAATCTCCTGCTTGTTTGTAATGGCCTTTCCTTCGGCTGTCAGTAGCCCCCTTTCTTGGTAGATGGCTCCATGGACGTGTACGGTGGCAAAAGCGTACTGGCTGTCCGTATAGATATTTAGTCTCTTTCCTTTTCCCATCTGTAAAGCTTTTGTTAGTGCCACTAGTTCTGCTCTTTGTGCAAAAGTTCCCTGAGGGAGTGCCTCTGCCCAAACTATCTCAGTGTCTGTAGTAACTGCCACACTCACATACCTTTTTCCATCCCGAATGAAGCTGCTGCCATCGGTGAACCAGGTGTGCTCGGCATGTGATGGTAAATCCAGCAAGTCTGGCCGGAGGCTATGTGCTTGGGCCAGGATCTGCTCACAATCATGCAGGGGCGCTTCCAGATCCAGATCTGGCAGCAGAGTTGCTGGGTTTAATGCTGTAGGTACACAGAAGCTGATACGTGCCGGGTTAAGTAACAAGGTCTGGTAATGGACCATGCGGGCATTGCTCATCCACCGGTTGGGTGGTTGTTTTAGCACCCCCTCTAGAGCATGTGGAGTGGCCACAGTCAGATTCTGTCCCAGAGTCAACTTATCTGCATCCTTTACCAAGAGGGCTACTGCAGCTATTATTCTTAAGCACGGAGGCCACCTAGCGGCGACAGGATCCAATTTCTTTGACAAGTAGGTGACCGGTCGTCTCCAGGGCCCAATTGGCTGGGTGAGCACACCTTTTGCTATTCCTTTCTTTTCAGCCACAAACAATGTGAATGGTTTATTCACGTCAGGTAGGCCTAAGGCTGGGGCTTCTAGAAGGCTTTTCTTGATTGCCTCAAAGGCTTTTTGCATCTGCTCAGTCCAATGAAATTCTGGGAGGTTTTGGTAGCTTCATATAGAGGCTTGGCCATCTCAGATAACCCAGGTATCCACAGCCAGCAAAAACTCGCTGTTCCCAGGAACTCTCTGACTTGTCTCGCTGACTTAGGCACAGGAATTTTTAGCACAGTCTCTTTATGTGCATCTGACAGCCAACGCTTGCCCTCTTTTAATATGAAGCCCAGGTAGGTGACTTTAGGTTTACAAATTTGTGCCTTTTTAGTGGAGGCCCTATAGCCCAAATTGCCAAGAGTCTTTAAGGGCCTAGCTGTTCCCTTTAGACAGCTATCCTTGTCTGGCGCGGCTATTAAGAAATCATCTACATATTGCAATAGACTTATTTCAGTATTTTGGGAGCGGTACTCACTCAGGTCTTCATGTGTAACGCCTCATCAAAGATTGTAGGCGAATTCTTTTTTTTTTTTTTTTTTTTTTGGCCAGTCCTGGGCCTTGGACTCAGGGCCTGAGCACTGTCCCTGGCTTCTTCCCGCTCAAGGCTAGCACTCTGCCACTTGAGCCACAGCGCCGCTTCTGGCCGTTTTCTGTATATGTGGTGCTGGGGAATCGAACCTAGGGCCTCGTGTATCCGAGGCAGGCACTCTTGCCACTAGGCTATATCCCCAGCCCTGTAGGCGAATTCTTGAATCCTTGAGGCAGCCTAGTCCAGGTCAATTGACCGCTTATCCCGATTTCAGGATCGTGCCAAGTAAATGCAAAGTAGCTTTGGCTCTGTGGGGCTAAGGGCAGGCTAAAGAAAGCATCCTTTAGATCCAACACAGTATACCACACATGGCTCGGTGACAGGGAGCTCAGCAGGGTATATGGGTTTGGGACTGTTGGATGAATGTCCATTACTCTCTTGTTAACTTCTCTCAAGTCTTGCACTAGTCTGTAATCATTGGAATTAGGCTTTTTTACAGGCAACAGTGGAGTGTTCCAGGCTGACTGGATGGGCTTCAGAACTCCTAAATCTAACAATTTTCTGATGTGAGGAGTGATCCCTTTCTTTGCTTCTAGTGACATAGGGTACTGGCAAACTCTTACTGGGTCAGCCCCGGCTTTAAGTTCCACAAAGATTGGAGGACGATGTTTTGCCAGTCCCATTCCCCCAGTTTCTGCCCATGCTTGGGGAAACGCCCGTAGCCACTCATTTTCCGGAGACTCAGGCTTGAGATGCTGGTATAGCCTATACTCTTCTTCTAACTTGCTAGTTATTAGTATACTAACAGGCTTTTCTCTTGAGTTCGTCACAGAAGCCCTACTGCCTGTGAACTGTATCTGAGCTTTCATTTTTGTTAAGAGATCACATCCAAGCAATGGATAGGGGCAGTCAGGGATGACTAAAAACGAGTGGGTTACCTGGCCCGCTCCCAAGTCCACTGTTCTTCGAGTAGTCCATTTATAGGGTTTAGTGCCCGTCGCACCTTGGACCCATGTTGTTTTAGTGGACATCAGCCCTCTCGGGGCTAGTAATACTGAATTTTCTGCTCCCGTGTCTACCATGAACATGACTGGATTTCCCTCCACTTTCAATGTTATCCTGGGCTCAGGGAGGGGATCTGAGCCCCGAATCCCTCAGTCACTGTCCTCAGCCATCTCTAAGGTTGATAACACTCTTGATCCTACTTTATGTTTTTCCTCCATTTTCTGGGCTAGCTCTGGGCAGTTTTTGATCCAATGCCCCTCCTTCTTGCAATAGGTACATTGATTCTTCCCCACCCTTGATTGGGGTTTGGGCTCCTGCTCCTTACTTGGAGAGGAGGATTGTCTAAAGTTTCCTGCCTGCATAGATGTCAAGATTTCCCTGAGGTCCTTCTTGTATTGTGCCTGTTGTTCCAAAATTCTAGCCAGACTCCTTTCCTGTCTTCGTTCTCCTGTTTCTCTCTTATTATAAACCTTTTCCACCACTGCTACTAGATCCCTAACAGATTTTTCTCCAAGCCTGTCTAGAGCCTGCAATTTCCGCTTTATGTCTGGTGCGGCTTGATTTATGTAGGCAAGTATAATCATCTGAGTAGATTCCTGGGCCTCAAGATTGTATGGGGTATATTGACTAAAGGCTTCCATAAGCCGCTCAAGGTATGCTGCCGGACTTTCACTTTCTCCCTGTCTGATATCATAAACTTTGGCCATATTGGTAGGTCGGCAAGCCGCCGCCTTGAGACCTGCCAGCAGAGCCTGGCAATAGACAAGGAGTCGCTCCCTACCTTCAGCCGTATTGTAGTCCCATGCTGGTTGGGTCTCAGGAAAATAGGTGTCAATCAAGGCAGGATTCGTGATAGGCGTTCCGTTGGGGCCGGGGATAAGTCTCTGGGCCGCTCCTTGGATACGACCTCTCTCCTCAGTGGTGAAAAGGACCTGTAAAAGCTGGCTACAATCATCCCACGTGGGATGGTGAGTGAAAAGTATAGTTTCAAACAAGCAAATTAAGTCCCGAGGTTTCTCAGAAAAGGGGGCATTTTGGGCATGCCAATTGTAAAGATCACTAGTAGCAAATGGCCAGTATTGGAATTGTTGTCGGCTATCTGCATCCACAGGACTTATAGGGCATAGGGGAAGGGCAACAGAATTATGAAGAGATGTAATTCTTCGGCGCTGGCGAGTTGATTGAGCGGGGCCCTCTGGCCCCTCTGTTCCTCAGAGTCCTCCTCTTGGAGAGTTAACTGGGGTGGGGCATATGGAGGGGGTAGCATTTCCTCCTCCGTGCTTCCTCCCTGGAGGACAGGTGGATATAATTTCTTCTCTCCCCTCTTAGTTTCTCTCTTGTCACCCCGTGTCTTTTGTGTGAATATTGGGGTAGGGGAAGGAGTGGAGGAGGGAGTCAGTAAGAAAGGCTGAACCCAAGCTGGAGTGTCCCTGTCAACTAGTTCCCTCCATGTGTCTATATAAGGAATCTGGTCTATATAGCCTGAACGAGGGGCTTCGATTAGGCTTTGTAAGGTACTGATCTTAATTATGTCAAAGCTTCCCTCAGGTGGCCAATTAGCTCTCTCAAGGGTGGGCCATTCTGACTTGCACAGGGTAAACCATTTTTCCTCCTTAAGGGCTACACCTCGATTCTGAGCTATCTCCTTGATCTCCCTCCAGTGAGCTAGAGTCAAATCTAGTGGGCTAGATGGAGGTCCACAAGATAGAATGTTACCCATAGCTCTGATCAGATGTTTAGTCCAAAAGGCTACAAAAGAAAAGAAACCAAAACAATTAATACAGAAGGAAAAAAACATAGGCAAGATCAAGAACAAGAAAAACTGGAGATTTGCCAAGTTGGACCACACATCCTCCTGAGTGTGAATTCAAGTTGAAAGCGGGGCTCCAGAGATCCCCCTTTAAGGGTGAGGTGTCTGGGACATCCCCCAGTCTCCCCAGGATTGTCAAGTAAGTGCATCTGCTTCGACAACCCCTTCAAAAAATAAGCAAAAGCAAGACAAACAAACAGGCACATTACAGGACAAGACAAATGAACAGGGCTGTTTTCTTACCTTTGGAGTCTGGGGTCTTGGGGGTCTCTGGGGCTATCCCGGACGAAACCCCAAATGTTATGCCAAGTGGTGAGACGACCACCAAGAAGGCCACCAAGACTCAGACATTCTGAAATGCAAAAGCAAGGCAAGGCTTTATTTAAGCGAGTTGCAACTCGGGCCTCGTCCTACCCACCGACACAGCGGAGGTTAGGAGGGAGCCTCGAGCTGTGATTACACAGGGCTTATAAAGGCAAAGAACAAGGTTACAACAATCAGGTGTTCAAGGAAGCAAGATTAGGATACAGGTACAAATCTGATTGGCTCAGGGTTCGATTCTAAAGTGGGGTTCACGTGGCAAAATGGGGTTCACGTGGTAAAATGGGGCCTGATTTCAAAGTCTGGCACTTCAGTTTAAGGTGTGCTTAGGTTTTAAAAATGAAGAATTGGCCATGTAAGTTTTCTAGAATTACAGTGGCAAAATGATATTATTTTGCCCAATACGATAGAACCACGTGGTCAATTAGGAAAACAAAAACTTTAAAAACAAATACCTTTGCCTCCAAATAGTTTTGTTATAGATTAGCAAGACCTAGCTGGCCAGTACCCAAATACATTAAAACATCTGTGTTAGCAAGACATATTTACCTTTGAATAATTGACTTGAATATTTTTTGAATACAATAAAGCAGATTAACTTTAATGGAAAGGTGAACAGAATCTCCATGTTTGAGCAAATATTGATAATAAGAACAGAAAATGTTTAAAACAACTTTGATGACGAGGCACATTAGTATATGAGGTGAATATTTCAGCACCTAGAAAAGAGAAGAAGAGTAAGCTTGGTGGAAGAGTGGGAAACCTGTCATGTGTCCTTCCTAGGTGTCAGTCTCCAAGGCCTAGGGGCCAAGCAGGTTTTTAAGGAGAGGAGGTAATAGCCCTATGGATAGGGTAGGGGTATGAGAGGGGGATTTTTGTTCTGTAGCCTCCTAGAGGGCTCAGGAAAGAGAAGAGGATAAGATTTTTGTCTACGTCCAAGAGCAAGGAGGGAGAAAAGTCTTGGGATTATGGAACTGCTGATCCTGGATAGCTAGTCCCTTGAGAGGGGTCCCCGGGACTCTGCCTGCATCTCACTCTCAAGGCAGAAGTCAAAGGTCTGTCAGTCAGAATGGAGGCAATTTAGTGGTAAATGATCTCCAGTCTGGAGGTTATCAAAGAGAAACAGGAGGGGGGGAGGGAGAAGGAAAGGGAGAGAGAGGAGAGAGAGAGAGAGCTGATATCAAACAGGGAAAGTTAGGGCTGGGGATATAGCCTCGGATACACGAGGCCCTAGGTTCGATTCCCCAGCACCACATATACAGAAAACGGCCAGAAGCGGCGCTGTGGCTCAAGTGGCAGAGTGCTAGCCTTGAGCGGGAAGAAGCCAGGGACAGTGCTCAGGCCCTGAGTCCAAGGCCCAGGACTGGCAAAAAAAAAAAAAAAAAAAAACAGGGAAAGTTAGAGATGGCTGGTAGATTTACAGAGAAGGACTTAGTGGACAAAGCAGAACAAGTGTGGGGGGGGGGGTTGGATCAGGGTAAGGAGGGGCCAGCAGGGGAGGTCCCTGAAGGTGAAGAAGTGTAGAGATTGGGTGAAACCGCCAGTGGGGCTGTAGGCAGGGCTGCCAGGGGCTGTGGGCAGAGCCACTAGAAAGGACTGTGGTTGCAGTCGCGGTGGGGGGGGGGTGGAGTTGTGGGTGGAGCCTCCAGGGGGGCTGTGGGTGAAACAGCCATGGGGGGGGGCTATAGGCAAGGCTGCCAGGGGCTGTGGGCGGAGCCACTGGGGAGGGGAGCGGCTGGAGCTGTGGGTAGAGCCACGCCAGAGGGGGATGGGAATGTGGGCAGACTCTCCAAGGAGGGAAGGGAAAGGACTGGAGATGTGGGCGAAGTCACCAGAGGGGAGGGGAGTGGAATGTGGGCAGAATTGCCTAGAATGGGAGGGTGAGAGTGGCAGAGAGAGTGTGGCAGAAAGAGAGAGAGAGAGAGAGAGAGAGAGAGAGAGAGAGAGAGATATCCTGGATGTACCCTGTTTTTCGAAGCACTCATAATTGTGTAAATCCCAAGTAATAAAAGGTTAAAGGTACTGTTAAGAAGCCGTTTAGATTGGCTCCCTAGGTTGTTTACTGGCCATGCTCAATTACAGACATAAGGTGTGTGGGGATACTGGCTGTATACATAGAGGGGTGGTCCCCCATTGACCCTCCCCTCCTCCCGCCCTGGGACCATATGACCAGAAGCTACTCCTACGCCTTCCAGGTCTGGAACGGGAAGAAGTAGTTCTGGCTCAGCCCGCCTCCCGTCTCGATCTTGGGTCCACGTGGATGCCTTCAAAATGGAGCCGCTGGTGCCCAGTGGCAGTCCTATTGAGGCGTGACGTCAGCCTGTGGGGGGAGTCCCAGGATGCCACTCTTGTCGAGATAGCCCAGCTCAACCAATTAGCAAAGTCCTCCCCTTCCCGCCTTTGTCACCGTAATAAAATCCTTCCCTCTGCCCCCTGGGCGTTGAGTTCAGTTCAAACCTCAGACTGTCTCCCTGAAATTTCTTCTTTCTGCACCTATCGCCGACACGTGAGAAGGGGCAGTGAGGGAGATTTCGGTAGCTCACTCTCCTTCGCTAACGCCGTCCATGAGAGTATGCCTTAGCCTTCTGCTGGCGGAAGACAAGGCCGAGTGCTCTCTCATAGTTTTGGGGGTTCAGGCATTTTCCCCGGGAGATAGGGGAGAAGGGGGTCCAGAACCCCCCAACAAGGTGCTGGCATTTAAGGCCAGGAGCCAGGTGGAGAGTGAGCTATTGGCCAGTATGCACCCTAAGGGCGAGTCGGATAGGATCTTAGACTGCAGGTTACCCTTCGGTGACATGTGACTAAGGCCAAAACAAACACAGGCATCCCCCAAATGTCTTGCCTTAGGGAGATTGTGCGGCCCTGTACCGAGGCTTTTATGTGAGAGTTAAGGAAATATGAGCACTGTGAGCCTGTGTAGAAGAGAAAAGAACGTCACCGCAGGAACCCCCAAGTCCACTTACACTGTGCTGATGAAAGGCCGGTGAATTGGATGTGGAACAGTGCTCTGGGGCAGGAAGGAGCAGCTGTGTTGATCTGGCAGAAGTTTGGGCCCCAAGCCCGCAGGGGAACTAGGGTCCCTGGCAGCTCAGATTCCACCCCCAGGGGTGAGGGAGAAGAGCAAATTCACCAAGATATCACCTAGTTCCCAGCCAATGCGCCAATGTTAGAATATTTCCAGAAAACACGCAGACATCCAGGTACAAAAGAACAAAGGAAAGGTTTATTGCCAGCAAAGGGACCGGCAAGACCCCTTCTCACCAGGGAGAAATGAGATGTGTGGTCTATTGTGTTAGGTGACCTTTATAACTTTATAACCTCCTACATTTGGGAAATCTTGCTGCCTTATATGGTTATAGCTGCTCCAAAGGAGTGTAATCTCAAAGTAAATGGAGGTAGGGGATAATTATTTACTGCCCTTGCTAAACAGGCCTAGTGTTACTTAGGAAAGGAGCATGCTAAGCTAGGGGAGAGGAGCCTATTGGGCTTACACATCCTTTTCCAGTTGTTGAGCCTTATTTTCTTTGTAAATCATATGCATTGTAATATTTGGTTGGGATTTGGGCAATATCACAAGCAACCCTATGGCCAGTATATAGAAAAGTCATTCACCACTTGGTGCCCATGGTTTAGGCCTGTAATCTTAGCTACTCAGGAGGCTAAAGGTTCCAAACTCTGCTTCCCTTTCAATCAGCCTTTCAAATCAGACCACAGAGGCAATGGTTCAGTAAGCAGGCTCCAGATGAGTCAAGAGAGATAGAGTGCTTAGGCCTCTTCAGGTGTTAGTCCCAACACATAAACTCCGCATTACAGAGTTTTTCCTGGTAGTTGTGTATTATGGAGAGAGAGAAGAGCACAAAGGACTTTGTCAAATTCTGGGAATTTCCCAACTGCTTTCACTACAGATCTTTATTGTTTTCCTCTGGCCTGTATACTGTGGCAACTCAGTTGTTCTCTACACTTCTCAAATGTATTGTAGTTCTTATATAATTGTTAATTCTCTGTCAGGATATGCGAGTGAAACTGTGGCATTATGCCAATGTCACACCCTTTGGGAAACTATTTTAGAAGTGAATGGACTGAGACCTTAACTTGTAGTAGAGCCCATACCATGTTAAGTGTGGGGTTCAGACTACAAATCCAGTTTCACAAAAAATGGCAGGTGTTTATATAACTAATGTCTGGTTCATGCCATTCATTCATAAGCTCAAATTTCAAATGAATTATATCTTAAAGAAGAAAATATGAAACTGCATGAATATTTCTGGCATTCCTGGTAGAAAGTAGCAGGAATTCCCCTGAATTTTAAGTGAGGAAACCAGGAGCTGGTGGCTTACAGTTATAATCCTAGCTACTCAGAAAGCTGAGATCTGTCCATCATAATCTGAAACCAGACCAGACAGAAAACTCCACAAGACTCTAATTTCCAAAAGCCAGAATTTGAAGTGTGGTTCAAGAGCAAAAATGAGCATGAACTCAAGTCTGTGAGTTTAACCCTCAGTACTGGCACAAAAGAAAAAAAAAGAATGGAGAATCTTCAATAGAT
This sequence comes from Perognathus longimembris pacificus, assembly GCF_023159225.1. Taxonomy (NCBI): domain Eukaryota; kingdom Metazoa; phylum Chordata; class Mammalia; order Rodentia; family Heteromyidae; genus Perognathus; species Perognathus longimembris. The sequence goes on from NC_063188.1 coordinate 59,201,007, forward strand.
GGGACTGTAAATCCAGAAAGTAAGACTGAATATTGATAAAGCGGATAGAATAAACAAATAAATCACAGTACCATTCCAAACTAAAACATATTCATGGCAAACTGGTAAATGTGTGTCAGAGACAAGGCTAAATTTCCCAACATAATCCAAAATAGAGTAAAGTTTTTGGAATGATGAAACAGATTCCCAGTGGATACTAGAGAAAACATCTAAGTTAACAGTTCATAGCACAAAAGAAAACAAGAATGGCTGTGAAGCATATGAAACACTTGTCTGGTGTTTGTACTAAGATATATGGTTATTAACATATACTAATATGTATGTGTATACTAATAAATACTAATATGTAATATGTCCTTAAATATAGTTGACATACATTGATATACCAATTATCACCTATGAAGTATGCCCAATTTGAAAGTTCGACAACACCATCTATATAGTGCTTGAATTTTTTTTCTTTCAGATAATGATGAGTGTATATAATTAGTTCTCATGGAGAATCTGACCATAATAAGTAATGTATGTTTTCTTTTCACCAGTTAAGTTGCAATTGCACATCTGGGGAACAATGCCAATATTAGAATGCTAAAATATTCCTAAAGGTGATGAATTTGACCATTTCTTGCAGCCATACTTGTAATGGCAAGAATAGAGTCACCAAACTCCACACAGTGAATTCTCTAGGTGCTGCAAGGAATGATAGATGTCTTTGTATAGCATTAAGATGGTACCGCATGGACATGTCTTGTTACTGTCAGTAACATTATTTATTTGACACTCTTCACTACATGCATTACCTTGTAGACACCACACCCACTTCCTAAAGTAACCATGTTTTCAACTTAGCAAGTAGTCAGTCTCAAGGACTTAAAGTGGATAAAGGGCAAATTGAAGAAAGAAGCGGAAGGAGTGAGAGTAAAGAATTTTCTCTCTTTCTGAGAGAAACTGCTGCATGGGCAGCTAACATTGCTTGTTTGGATTCCCTTAGTCTTTAAGAAAACTGATAAATACAGCCTTGTATGGTCATGGCTACTTCTGGTGCCCCTACTATTAGTGTCTACTAGTGTCTTGGCCTCCTCTAGTAATGCATATTCCAACATAAACACTTTTCATTATTTGTAATATTTATTGTTTGTCAAAGCCATTACTATTTATTGAAAAGTAATTTTTTCATCTGCACTATTTGGGGTGGGAGGGGAGGCTTAAGGCACTGTCCCTGAGTTTTTTTGCTCAAGGCTAGCACTTTACCACTTGAGCCACTGCTCCAGTTCTAGACTTTTAGTGGCTAATTGGAAATAAGAGTTTCACAGACTTTAATGCTCCGGCTGGCTTTGAACCATGATCCTCAGAGCTCAGACTTCTGAGTAGCTAGGAATATAGGTGTGAGACACCAAGGATTGACCCAAGCTAAATTTTGTCAATAGTTTTTATGGGCTGTAAATGATGCCTTAAGTATGCAAATGACCCTTGAAAGAAGACTATCCCCATCCCTGGAATCCAGCTGGGGAGAAGTGTTCAATTTTGTTTTTTGTTTTTGGGGTTTTTTTTTGCCAGCCCTGGGTCTTGAACTCAGGGACTGTGCTCTGCCCCTGAGCCTCTCTGTACTGAAGGTTAGTGCTCTACCACTTGAGCCACAGCACTCTTCTTGCATTCTCTGGGTAGTTTATTGGAGATAAGAGTCTCACAGATTTTTTTCCTGTCTGGGACGGCTTTGAGCCACAATCCTCAGATTGCAGTATCCTGAGTGGAATTGCAGGTGTAAGCCCAGCAGGTTTAAGATCTTTTATCCACTTAACACCTCAGAAAAGGAGAGGAGATGTGAGATGGACATCACTCTTGCTCCAAGTACTGAATGGTTTTCTTTGTTTCTCTGATATCTGGTAGATAATATAAGAATGAGATATCTCTGAATGATAGACAAGTATTACAGTAAGTGGGTGTCATCACCATCAATCATGTGTGGTTAAAAACGTGCATGGAAGTAGGGAAGCTGCTAGCAATATGGAAAAAAGATCTTAGTCATTCCCAGTTGAGTTTCCCTGATAGAGGACTCTGGTTCTTTATTTGTTTCCAATATTAGAACAGGTCTGAGAAAGGCAAGAAAGACTTATTAAATACTTTATGTAGTAAGCTTAAGTGAGTAATAAAGTGGCTATATGCTTTTTAAAAATCATCTGACTGGCTGGGAATATGGCCTATTGGCAAGAGTGCTTGCCTCATTTACATGAAGCCCTGGGTTCGATTCCCCAGCACCACATATATAGAAAACGGCAAGAAGTGGTGCTGTGGCTCAAGAGGTAGAGTGCTAGCCTTGAGCAAAAAGAAGCCATGGACAATGCTCAGGCCCTGAGTCCAAGGCCCAGGACTGGCAAAAAGAAAATCTGACTGGTGTCTGTTGCATGCAGTGTTTTTTTTTGTTGTTGTTGTGGTTTGTTTGTTTTGGTCAATAGTGGGGCTTGAGCTAGCATTCTACCACTGTGTGCCACAGCGCCACTTCCAGTTTTCTGGTGGCTAATTGGAGACAAGAGTGTCACAGATATTCCTTCCCAGGCTGGCTTTGAACTACGATCCTCAGATCTCAGCCTCCTGAGTGCTTAGTATTATAAGCATGAGCTACTGGTACCTGGCTTGCATGAAGTTTTGGAAACTTCTTGACATTTTATTAAAAAACAATAGCTGATATAAAGCATGGCAAAAACAGAACAATCTTCCCTGATTGTTGACTAAAAATCTCCCTAAAATGCTTGTGCAAGTCCCTTTCCCTCTCTAAGGGAAAATAACCCAAATAGGCACAATAATAAGAATAACAAATGAATGAATCAAGAAAATGTGGTACATATATACCATTGAATTTTACTCATCTATTAGAAAGAGTATAATATCATTTGCAAGTAAATAGATAGATCCAGAAAAAATTATTTTAAGTGAAGTAAGTGAGGCTCATAGAAACAAATGTCATTTTTTCTCTCATATGTACAATCGACATCTAAAACACTAACAAACATGATAAAATACACTGAGTTTTATGCATATTACACATATAAATTGAACTAAAGGATGGCATGCTTAGGGAGGAGTCCAAAGGTATAACTCTTCTGAACAATTAATAAGCTGTTTAACTAAATGAATACTAGGAAGCAGAAATATGTTTGTGGGAAAAGAGCAATGGGGCACATTAAAGGAGGAAGGGTGAGCAAATGCAGTTAATATATTCTTTGTAGAGTATGTGAAAATTGAACTACGTAATTTGAGGGTAGGGATGGCAGGGAAAATGGGGAAGAACCATGGAAGGGGTGATATTAATCAAGATGCTTTCGACTCATAACCTGACTTATGGAATCCAATTAATTGCACAACTACTTAATTTTTAGACCATCAAACCATACAGTTTTGAAATTCTCTTTGATGCTTTATTTACAAAAACAGCTGTATCAGGCATGGAAAAGATAAAGAAATGTTCCCTGGTCATTGGCTTATGCAAGTCCCTCTCCTTCTTTAAGGGGAATATGACCAGAATAGGTATAACACACAAACACACACATACATTCATATGCATATGTGTATACATACACATATAACCTAGGTCTTGTCACGAATTTATTTCCCTTTGATCCTTCCTGTCCTGTATAGCCTATGTTTCACCCACTGTAATTCACATTGGACGAGAATTGCACTGGCTGTCTAACACACAAAATTGTCCTGATTTTATATCTGATTTGTTCCATACATAGGGCTTAAAGAAACCTGAGCCATCTTTCACAAATTGAATAATTTTACTTAGAAACCTAAGATTCCATCTCCTTCTGAAAAAGAAGTTGAATGATGGGCCTTCCTTTCTCCATGGTAGCAAATGCTTAGATCCAAACAACATTTGCATCCCTAGGCAGAGCATGGATTATACGAGCCCATCTGACTGGCACTTCTTATATGCATAATGTGCTTGATCCTGAAATAGTGTGATTTAGGATTTTTTGAACCACTGAGGATCCTTTGAATCACTAGAAACAGTCCATATCAAGAGGCAATTACCTCAGTGCTGAGTGAGTAAATATGTTACTCTTTTTACTTTTAACCTTGTTTTATCTATCTATGTTAAATCCTAAACTTTTGAGTGAAAGGACTCTGCTTTTAAATATGCATGGGAGTCAGGAGCTCATGCCTGTAATCCTAGCTACTCAGGAGAGTGAGATCTGAGGATCCTGATTCAAAACCAGCCTGGGAAGGAGTTTGTGAGACTCTTATCTTCAATAAACTACTCAAAAAAGCCAGTAATGGCATTGTGGCTCAAGTGGTAGAGCGCACCTTGGGCATAAAGAGTCTTGGGGACAGCTCTCAGACCCTGAGTTCAAGCCCCAGGACTGGCAAAAGAAAAATATAGACAGAGAGAGAGAGGGAGAGAGAGAGGGGAGAAAGAGAGAGAGTGAGTGAAGGAAGGAAGGAAGGAAGGAAGGAAGGAAGGAAGGAAGGAAGGAAGGAGGGTAAGTGAATAGATAAGTGTGTTTGTGAGTCAGGGTAGCTTGGTTATAACATAAAAACAAACAATCCAGAAGTGGAGCTATGGCTCAACGTGGTAAAGTGCTAGACTTGAACAAAAAATTACTCAGGGACAGTGCCCAGATCCTGAGTTCAAGTCCCATGACTGACAAAAATAATACATGTTTCTCAGTGCCTTACAAGTTTATTGTTTCTTCATGTATATTCACAAAATGCAGACACAATGACTACATATTTCCACATGCACAGATACATATAAGAGTGTGCAGACATGCAAAATAAGACAAATGAAAATAATGGTATTTGAAACAACTCAGAACTTCATTGTAAGTGATAATATTGGACTGCACAGTGCTACTCTTTTTTATACTTTGTGTGGTTTTATTTAGGTCGAGTTCAACTTAGTAAACAGTGCTACTTTTATACACAAAAGGCTCTCACTTCTAAGTGAACAGAGAGATGGAGGTACAGGAATATCTAGCCTAAGTTAAGTAATTGCCCACATCTTAAGAAGGGTCTCACAACTTATAAAATACACAAAACCTTACAAATCAAGTACAGCATTTTGGACATGAAACATTTTGCACATTTGAAAATAGGATAGGAAATAAGCATGGCTCTAATGAGGTCTTCTTTGGGTTCTTTGTTTAATATGGAGGTGCAGTACAGATATCCAATAGACAGTGAAAGGCAGCTGGTTGACGTGGATTATAGGCAGAGGCTGAGAGGCTTCACTGTCTATCTCCAAGAATCTGTAGACAGAAAGGAAAAGAATAGAACCAGGTAGCAGTCATATCTACAACCCCCCCCCGTTCTCTTCTTTTATTTTTTCTGTTCCACATAAGCAAATATTTGCCACTGTGTAGACCTATTCTTATCTAATTTTCCCTTCATCAGTCTTACTGAAGCAAGAGAGGTCAGGAAAAATGAGGCATGAGAAATAGCAATCAGGAATTTAGAGATACTATTGGTGATTAGCTTGATTTAAAGCACATAAACACAATGTTTTTGTTGGTTTGTTTTGCTTTGAGCCTTATACTCCCTCATAAGCTACTAAGTTAGAAAAGGAAAAATGAGCAGTTCTTTCCGCTCAACTTTGTCTGCTTGCCCAAAATAATTAGTGTGCTCTGGGAACTCAGCAAGAGTGTCTCAAAGAACACCAATCCTAGTTGAGCTTGGGTATCTTACATCTGTAACCCTAGCTATTCATTACGCTGAGATCTGAGGAGGAAGTCTCTACTCTTATCTCTAACTACCAATATAGACAGAAGTAGAGCTGTGGCTCAAGTAGTAAAGTAGTAGCCTTGAGCAGAAAAAAAAGCTCAAGAACAGTGACAAGTTTAAGTCCCCATGCCTTGAGAAAGCAAACATTTGGGAAATAAACTCTATTAGCATAAAATGTATCTAAAACTTAACTGCTAAATTAAAGGTCAAGAAAATAAACACTAGCAAATGGGTACTTGAAAGGAGTGGGGTGGGGCCAAGTGGAAGAGGGTAAATGGAGAGAGGTAGACAAATGAAGAGAAGCAGGTAGGGAGAATGCAGTCATGAAATTCAATGTGTATCCTACAAAATTAAGAAAAGTGAGGGAAGGGATAGGCAGGGAGGAATGGGTGAGAATATTGAAAGGGGTGACAATGACCAAGACACATTGTATTCACACTTGTTTTCAAGGGAGTATGTGGCAGAAATTTCTGGGCCTGGCTGATAGAACAGTATAACAACATGAATGACAAAATGTACCTACAAGCTATCAGGTCAAAAGTGGACACATCCTAATGTGAATTTGAGCCAAACCCCAACCTACTTTTTTTTAAACCATAAGTATCCATGATGTTACCCACTATCCCTATTATTAGGTTTTCTGGCATTCATGTACAGTTTATATAATATCTTTTTATTTTTGCTTTGCATTACTAACAAGCATTTTTATATCTACTTCAATATGTACTCAAATTGTTTTTCTAACAACATGAAGAAATCAGTACTTAAGGGCCAACCAGAGGCCTTCTCCCTTTTGGAGACCTCCTCCCTGTGGCATCACTGGTCACTGATCAGGTTACAATTATTTGGCAACTCTGACAAGACAAACATCATCAGTTATGGTGACAGTGGTTTGGGAGCTCATCCAGGATCATCATCATTCAGGTAAGAAGTCTACTTTTCTTTTTGTATCTGCTTCTCAGTGTTGATGTCATCTCTCCTCAGATCTTAGTTCTCTCTCCCCTGCTTCTTCCATCTGCATACTAAAGCTACATTCTAGCTTTTCTCAAACTTCTCCTTTTCTCCTGAGATTAAAACCAAACACAGCACTCTATGGCCATAAGAAAAAGACCACCTCTTCAAGCTCTGCTACTTTCCCAGGCTAAGTTGTTCAGTAAGTCTTTATCTCTGCCACTTCTAGATGAGGGAAATACTTTTTTATTATCACAAAATACATGTTCACCCTCACTGCCTCAAAGTTCCGTGTGTGTGTGTGTGTGTGTGTGTGTGTGTGTGTGCTGTGCATGTGACTCAGAGCCTGGGCATTGTCCCTGCACATTTTTGCTCAAGGTTAGCACTCTGCCACTTTTGATACAGCTCCACTTCCACCTCTTTGGTAGGTAATTGGAGATAACAGTGCCACAGACTTTCCTGCTCAGGCTGGCTTTGAACTGTGATCCTCAGATCTCAGCCTCCTGAGTAGCTAGGATTACAGGCATAAGCCCTGGTGCCTGGCTCATCTACCTTAGTAGTGAGCAATACTCAACCTCCTGCCCCAGCTTCCCTAAGTGCTCCTCTCCAAGCTCCTCAAACCCTTTCTCTCTCAGTACCTCAATGATATTTAATGTGAAACAGAACTTTGGAAGGCATCCCGGCTCCATCTAGAGACCAAACATACCCAGAAGGAAGAGATGAGCCTCTTGGAGACCAAGCGCTTATACCTGTGTATGTCTCTCTAGACCACACTGCACAGAGAGGATATGGAGAGAGAGAGAGAGAGAGAGAGAGAGAGAGAGAGAGAGAGAGAGAGAGAGAGAGAGAGAGAGAGAGAGAGAGAGACTTGCACTGAGAGTCAAGGAACCTGATTGTTCCATTTAACATCCTGCTTCAAAAAAACCACTGTATCGTATGCATAGGAGTGGAAAACGAAGGCTCAGTAGCTAGGGGCATATGATCATATAAAGTAATAGTTTACAAAATGAACTCCAAGAAAAGGAAACAAGAGATTTTTTTGTTTCTGCTGTTGCTATTATTGGTGTTTTTTTCCTTTTTTCTTGTTTGTTATTTTGTCTTCTGGAAGGAAAGGGGCACAGAAAAAGCAAAACAAAGGGTGAACAAATACAACAGTGGTACTCACTAGACACTATGTGGAAAATGAACTGGTACATCGTGGGGGGTACAAAGGAAAAACTGGGAGAGAGTGAGGGAAGGGAAGACATGGTTCCAAAAGAATTGTTCTCATTACCTAACTCAAGTAACTGTAACTCCCCCTATGTATCACCTCTACAACAATAAAATATATATTAAAAACCATTCATCTCAGCTCACACTTGTAATAATAACTGTTCAAGGGGCTGAGATCTGAAGATTGTGGTTCAAAGCCAGCCTGAGAAGGAAAATCTGTGAGACAACCACCAAAATTCTGGTGGTTCAAATGGTAGAGAGTGAACTCTGAGCACAAAAGCTCAGGAACAGCACCCAGACCCCTAAGTTCAAGCCCCAGGATTGGTGCATGTGTATGCATGTATGTGGATACGTTTTGTGTGTGCGTGTGTGCTCATCCCCCTCCCCCCGATCCTGATTTTCTATCTAGAATCAGGTTACCATAAAACTCCACTACCCAACCCTTGCCTCCCAATTATCCATATTCTATATTAGTCCAGTGAGGAGAAAGCTACCTGGTGATCTGAAGGGCTCTAATGCTGTGAGATAGATTGAGGAGGGGCCCCAGAAGAGTTTTTCAGAGTCATCAGAGCCTCTGCAGCCTCCAATGTCTGCTGCCACTCCCCAGCATTAGGATTTGAAACCTGGTTTGAGGTTCTGGGGACCTGCAAAGTAAAGGGTGTGAGAGAAAGGGGAGTAAGAAATCACATCTCTTCCCATCAGGACAAATACCATTTTAGCCTCATTCTTTCAGCCCCCATCCACAAGCCTTCATATTTTTCCCATTCACTAAGCTACTCTTTTGCCAGTGCTCTGAGCTGCAGTCTTTCTCAATACCTTTGGCTGCAGTGGCCGCAGTACAGGAGGTTCAGAGGTGATATGTGGATGGAGGACTATAGTTGAGCATCTGGAAATAATGAGAGTAAACAAGAGAATAAACTCTCTGGTGAATGCCCATGACCAGGAGACACAGAGAGACATTAATAGGATGTACATCCAAATGACTGGTGGACCATGCATGCTTCTCCTTCTTGGCCCATTTTCATGTCAATATTACTTTTTTCTTCATCATTGCTGAGATATGGATTTATACCAGGTTTTTCCATAGGGGCTAACAGTTGAAGGGCTACAGGGAAAAGGATAAGAAATCAGGAAGTAGAGATGTGGCTCAAAGTGGTAGAGTACTAGAGCTCAGGGATTGCACCCAGGCCCCAGGTTCAAGCCCCATGACCAACAACAACAAAAAGAAATAATAGATTTCTGAGTTTTAATGTACAAGGTGCCAGGAGAGATATATTATGTACTCTTTGAAGAGATGGGTCCTTGCCAAATTAAGTCCAATTCTCAAGGGTCTCCAAAACACTAGGCTAGCTCTTCTCCACCAAGCCTCTTATATAGTGTCAGGACTTTCCCCCAGAATTCTATAGTCCTCACCAGCATAGGTCCACTTTCTAGCAGGGCCGTCTATCTCATCCATGGTCTTCAATGTGGAATAACAATCTCTACACATTTAAGGTTTATTAGGTGGCAGGCCTTGTGCTAATCCTCTTTTCAATGTATGATTCCCCCCCCCACACACACACACATACCCACTGTAAATCAGAGGATCATAAAACCTAAAGCTAGTTGTCCTATGTCTCACCAATAGGAAATGTCAAAGCTAAGATCTCTGTTCTTTTACATTCGTCTGAGAATCTACCTTATCCTTTTCTGTCCCTTTCCCTCCTTCTTCTTGTCCTCCTCCCCCTCATCCACCTACCATGCAGGGAAACAAGCTCAAAATTAGACACACAATATTACATATTATCTACTCACATGATGGGCTGGATAGGGGGAACCATACAAAAATTCCCAGAAATAGAAATTAACAGCTGGTGACCCATGATCACAGGGGCGAAGACCACATGTGAAGGTGTGGAGGGAAGGGCAAGCAGCACAGACCTTTGGGAGTTCCCCTGCAAAAGTAGAGATCACAGGAAGCAATCTGATGGTGCCAGAACTGACAGGAAGAAGAGCCACAAGGATGCTGTAGAATGAGAGTGAGAACCTAGAATTTCAGTTCAGAAGAACTTAAAGACTAACTAGCCTTACCTGTTGGTTTGCAACTGGGACACTGAGCTCAGGGAGAAGTGATTTTTCACAGGGTCAGATGACAATTAGGGTGTAGGGTTGGAGATGGACACAGTACAAGGGATCAAAGTAGGGGATGCATAGATGCCTGTTGCACTGGAAAAAGACTCTCTTACCTCCTGGGTAGGTATATAGGGTTGAATCCTTCGCTGCTTCCTTGCTGTAAAGAACAGGGAAACATTAGGTGAGCCTTGCCCACCACCACAGACCCACCCAATTCTGAGGTCTCATCTCAGCACTGATATTCCTACTCTTGTTCAACTCTCACTCCCATATCCCCTCTTTTCACACATTTGTTAGTTAATGTTGATATGATGGTTTACAAACAGACCAGATAATGTCTGAGAAGCATTTTCCCAAGACCACACTGTAATAGGACTGGCTAGAGAAATGCTTTCAGTAATAGGATTGGCTAGAGAAATGCTTGTGTATCTTCCACCCAAACTCAGCATCCCTTCCTGGCCAACAGACACTCACTCTGGATGCTTGCAGGCATGGCCTGGGTCTGGACTTGCATGTTAGAACTGACGACAGGAGCCATGGTATATTTTGGTCGTATAGCCAGAAGTCTCTTTTGCTTAGCACCCTGTTCTGTCTTGAAGGCACACATAGCAGGCAAGGCCTTTGACTGTTCCATAAAAGGGGGATTGAACATTACGGTTAGTCATAAGTAGAAGAAGCCTGTCCCTTCCCTTTGTTAGACACCAGAGTTAAAGGAGATGATGGTACAGCTATGACACTTGCAGATTGAGAAGAAGCAGATGTGCTCTTTGCCTTTGATTTGGAGTGTGATGACATGACTGTTGCAGTGGTCACAGAGGTGTAGACCTCTTCCAGGTCCAAGCTCAATTCTATAGAACACCGATCCTAGAAACTGTGGTACAATTGAAATAAAAGTAGCAGCAGGTCACAGTACTTATTAGTATTTTTTGTGGGTCGTGGGGCTTGAACTCTGGGCCTGGGCACTGTCCCTGAGCTCTTCAGCTCATGGCTAGTGCTCTACCACTTGGGCCACAGTGCCACTAGGTCACAACACTTATGTCTTTAGATTCTATGGTTCTAGTGTCATGAGTAAGGTCAGAATGGTCACAAGTTCCTTTATTCCCATTGTACTTTCCCTGCCCTTGAATACCTCTATTAATGTGGCTAGAACCCCTTTTTCCAGTCTGCTTACTACTGCAGCCTCCCCTTTTCTTCACACATTTCTCTGTCCTTCAGCCTGACCTCCCTTCTTTAGTAGCCTCTTTCCCAAGAAGCCCCAGTCACACACTCCAGTATTCCCAAGAACTTTGTAATATGGGATACTTTGATAATCAGCTCCTTGCTCACATTCACTCCTTACATCTCATTTTAAGACAGACAAATGCACTCTTGTATCTTCTTGGACAATTCCTACATCCCCTTTCTTTACATGCACCTCTGTTCTACAAAGCCCAAGCATTATTCCTGGCATCTGCTTACTTCAAGTGTTTTATTCCTAATATCCTGCATATATTCACTTCCCACATTTTTATTCCTCATGCTCTCAATGCCTAGATTTTATGGATGCCCTATATTCAATTTCCCCTTAACATCTCACCTTAACCTTAATTATTCCCTTGCTTCTCTTTTTAACTTACCTTCTCCCACCCTGAAGGCCATATTGGTCTCCTAAGTGTGTAGCCCTTTAGCAACTATTGTTTCCCGATTCCAGTCATTCAACAGTGCCAAGCCCTAAGGTGGAATCTCTTTGGGGCACCAGTTTTTCTTTCGGACAAACATACCTTCACACCCTCCTTCCAGTTAGGCAACCCCAAGCGTTCCCTCCACCGTTTCCCACCCAGCTCCCACACTCCCTCCTGTCAGCCCACTTTTCCTGTCACTCCTCCCCACTCCAGGCCTCAAGTGCCCATTACTGAGCCCACTGAGGGTGCGGAGTCCTCATGAATCCCGGTCGTCATTCTACCACACCCCACTTTAGAACCCAAGTTATTGCTGTGACCCTAGCCCCAAGGGAGGAAGCTCCGGTGATGGGAGAGATGATATTCCACGAATGGAGTCGTGAAGGACGGAGATATTCCACGAATGGAGCCGTGAGGCTTCTCAGCTTCGTCTGAGGAAGGTGCCAAAGTGGGACTTTTGAAGCAGGAAAGAGGGGAAAAAGAAGGGAAGACAGAGAAAGTATGGAAAATGAGAGTCCTATACTCCATAGAACCTGTCATTACCCCAGCTTGCCGCAGTCACGTCAACAAGCAAATTTCTGTGGTAAAATGAAGCTTGTCTCGCTACGTCTCCGAGCTTCCTTTCCCGCTTTTCTACAAAAGCCAATGAGCTGCCTTTGCTCTTCTATCCCACCCCCTCGTGCCCAGTGGCCAATCAGCTTTGAGATCACCTAAGAGCTCGTACTCTGCGGTTTTGCTCGCTCGCCTCCTTGTGGCCGCTTGTGCTCACTGTACCAAGCCAAGCTGTTGGCCTGGAGTGAATTGGAGCTTTATGTTTCCCTAGTGCTGTTTAATTTATCTACTGTATTTATTATGTTATCACTTGCCTTTTGAAAATTCAGCCGTTAGTTTTAACATCACCAGGTATTCATGTCAGGTTTTGCAACAGGAACCATCATAAACCCCCTTGGTAACATTTACCACTATCTTGGAGACATTTTGTTCCATATATGTGGGTCTTTGTTTCAGATTTATTTTCAGTTCCATTGATAAGTTCATGTATTCATGTTCCTATAGTTCCCTTAATTTTTATTGCTTAATAACGTGACTTGATATCTGCTAGGTCAAGCCTCTAAGTGGTTTCATATCGTATTGTTTTGTTTTTATGTTGTGGTGTTTTTGTATTAACACAGGCCTTGTGCTCGCTAGGGAGGCACTAATCCACTGAGCTATGCCTCTAAATATTTTTAAACTTTACTTATTTTTCAGATAGGGTCTCACAATTTTTTAAACACTACCTTCAGTCTGTGATCCTCCCACCTTTACTACTGCATCTTCATGTGCCCGGCTGTGCCTGGCTTCTTCTTCTTCTTCTTCTTCTTCTTCTTCTTCTTCTTCTTCTTCTTCTTCTTCTTCTTCTTCTTCTTCTTCTTCTTCTTCTTCTTCTTCATCTTCTTCTTCTTCTTCTTCTTCTTCTTCTTCTTCTTCTTCTTCTTCTTCTTCTTCTTGTTCTTCTTCTTCTTCTTCCTCTTCCTCTTCCTCTTCCTCTTCTTCCTCTTCTTCCTCTTCTTCCTCTTCTTCTTCTTCTTCTTCTTCTTCTTCTTCTTCTTCTTCTTCTTCTTCTTCTTCTTCTTCTTCTTCTTCTTCTTCTTCCCCTTCCCCTTCCCCTTCCCCTTCCCCTTCCCCTTCCCCTTCCCCTTCCCCTTCCCCTTCCCCTTCCCCTTCCCCTTCCCCTTCCCCTTCCCCTCCTTCTCCTTCCCCTTCCCCTCCTTCTCCTTCTCCTTCTCCTTCTCCTTCTCCTTCTCCTTCTTCTTCTTCTCCTTCTCCTTCTCCTTCTCCCACTACCACGGTTGAACTCAGGGCTTTGTGTTCACACCAGGATTTCTTGGTCAAGGTTTGTGCTCTATCACTTAAGCTAAACTTCAGGTTTGGCATTTTTATGAGTAAATTGGAGACAGAATCTCAGGGACTTTTCTTGGGCTGCCTTAGAAACTCCTTCCTCTGAGTCTCAATCTCCTGAGCAGCTATGATTACAGGTATGAGACACCAGTTCTGGGCCTGGCTTGTTTTTTGATATACTATCTTGCTTACTTTTTCCCCCCACAGGTTGGCCTTGAACTTCAATCCTCTTATCACTATATCCAAAACAGGTTTGATAACAAAGGCAAAACATCCTGCTCAACTTAAATCCATCATAAATAATTTTTTTGATCATGAGGCTTCAACTCAGGGCCTACATGCCATCCCTGAGATCTTTTGCTCAATGCTACCACTCTACCACTTTGAGCCACAGTGCCACTTCCACAAATAATTTTTGTATGTGATACAATGTTTTAAACTTCCACCTTTTCATGTTATTTGCCTGTTATCTTTTTTCTCTAAAAATGCCCATAGTTTTCAGAGTGCTCATATTCTTCAGTAGGATACTTGAGTAGTCAGATCACTCTTATTAAACAAAAATGTATAAGGAAACCAATGCAACAGCAATACTTACAAGATAATATGTTGTAAACTATTTGCACAATTTAAGGAGGGATTGGGGAAAAGGGAAGGTGGGAGAAAAATGAGGGAGGAGGTAACAAGTTTGAAAAGAAATTTATTCACTATCTTATGTATGTAACTGTAACCCCTCTATACATCACCTTGACAATAAAATTAAATTAAAAAATAAGAAATCAATAGTAGACATATTTAACACATTGTTAACACAGTTAACAATAAAATACCATAAGTGTTTTAGTAGGGTATGCATTTTAATAACTGCATGGGACTATTTGGCAGAGGTCATCATTTAAAGGCTTTATGAGTGTTCTTGCCATTATTTATTATGGTCACGGCTTTGTGATTATTAGTTGTTCCTGGTTGCTGTGGATTGATAGGCCCCTGGCTATTTGTTTCTATTACCATATGAAAATTGGTACTCCCTTAATTCAGGGCCAGTTTGAAAAATATTTCCCACAGATTAAATGTACCCATATTCCTGTTTCCCACTGATCAAACTTATGCATATTCCTATTTCTATGCTTCTGTCAATTAATCACCCCCCCCTTTCTGCTGTCCTGTATAATCTAGGTTGGGCTCATTGAAATTTGGCACTTCTGAATAAACTATGCAACATTCTCCAATTCTTTGAATTACCACTCCTTCCAATATAAAATGTCAGACATCATTTCCACAAGGATGTATACCTCTGGTCAACTGAGTAGTGTCCCCTGTCCTTTATAAGATTTCTGATTTTATCCCACATAGAAAAGGTGATGCTACACATTTTATCTGCTCTTTTGTATGATCTCACTTCATGACCATCTTTTATTTTGGTCATCTGTCCTATGTGCAAGACATTATAAAGACATTTAAGATTTTAGGCCTAGCTTTACTATCTATAGAAGAGATGGGATGTTGACCTCATTATTTTTGGGTCAGATGAGGCTACAATGTGTGAACAGGAGAGTGGCAAGCCTTCCCATGCTCCCTGACAAGGGGCAGGGAGGGGAGCTTCTCTGAGCATGTATGTCAAACGAAGGAGCAGAAAGTTATCCAGGGACGACTGGGAAAAATAGCCTAGGATATGCTGGGTCAAAAAACAAAGCAACAACAAAATTAATTTGAAAATCCCTCAGAGTGGGAGTAAAGAATTCACAAGTTCAACACAAAAATAAGATGACAGTTGTAATCATAGCTACTCAAAAGGCTAGGAATAGGGGATTGTAGTTCAAAGTCAGAAGCTAGCCTGGGCAGGAAAGTTCGTGAGACTCTTAAGTCCAATTAGCCACCCAAAAGCCAGAAGTTGGGCTGTGGCTCAAGCGGTAGAGCACTAGCTTGGAGAAAATGGCTGTGAAAGCCCTGAGTTCAAGTCCCAGTGTGGGCACACACATAAAAAAGATGATGGGATGACCCACACTGTACCTCAACCCTTTTCTCAATTGGACAACAGACAGTGTGGAGATGAGCTTGAGTTCAGCATTTGTTCAATATCTGCCCTAAATCACACTTTCTTTTTTGTAAAGTAATTCCTTTACCAGTTTTTAAGTCATTATTGGTCAGAACCCAGCATTCCCTGTCTCTAAAGGCCATGCAGTGCTAGTGGGATCTACTTTGGAAAAGTCATCTTTCTGGACAAAGGGTAAAAGCAGTGGAGAGCTGCAGCTGGACTATAAATGCTGACAGGGAAATGTTTGGACTTGTGCAAGCCATTGTTAATGCAGCCATTATTTTAAAAGTTTACAAACTGACAATAAAGTTAATATATGTTCAAAATTCAAGTCTTAATTATATTCGCACATTTCACTATTACGTATGTTCTTAACTTCACCTACCTAGGTTTCTTGTGCTAAAATGATGGAAATGCAAGTTTTTTCAACTCAGCATTAATGGACATTTTGGTATCTTCAGAATCAGCAAATGAGAAAGGAAGGCTTTTTCTCTCACCCTTTTCTTCTCCTGAGTGAACCTGATCCGCTCTTCAGATGCTTTGATTTGATAGATTAAGTCAGATCTAACCAATACTATTAACTTAGTCAAGATGTAATTCAGTGATTTAATTGGTATTTTAAACCTGTAACTACCCAGAAAAATGTATGATATGCAGCATTTACCAAGGTATTCTGAGATGACTCCTATATTCTAGGGAGGAACTTTTATAAAAGTAGTGTAGGAAGGAAGGGACGATGAGTGTCATGTTTGAAAGGCTTTATATTCAAAAGCCAGTGGGCCTCAGAAAAATGAAAGGGCATGGGAGAAAGGTCCTTTTTATTTTTATTTTTTGTTATTCTTAAATTTCAGTCCTGGAGCTTGGGTGTTGGCCCTTAGCTTTTTCTGCTCATAGTTGGCACTCTACCACTTGTGCTACAGCTCCATTTCTGGCTTTTTGTTAGTTAACTGGTAACAAGAGTTTTTATGGACTTTCCTACCCAGGCTGGAACCATTCTCCTAAGACTTCAGCCTCCTGCATAGCCAGGATTACAGGCTTGAGCCACCAGTGTCCTGCAGAGCCATTGTGTACAAACTGAGCAATTTTACTTAGAAACTTAAAATTCTATGAACTCCTGACAAAGCCATCAACTTGGCAATGATGGGACCTGCTTCTTTCTTAGTGGTAAATTATCAGAGCCAAGAAGCAGCTGGATCCTTAGAGCATGCCTTGTCATGGGATAGGCCCCATCTGTCTGGCTTTACTCATTTCCCTGATGTGCTTAATACTGTTACAAGGTCATTCGGGTCCCCTGAACATCCGGAAACATCTATGACAAGAAGAAGGTAGACACTTCATAGTTCAATGAGTAAATATGACATGTTATCATTTTATTATCTAGCCATGCTAAACTCAATTTTTCTTATCTAGCCATGATAAACCTAATGATTCTCTTGTTGAAATATACATCAAAACAATGTATTTGCCAGATGATCAAGTTACATGGTGAAACAAACAATCCATATTTCTCCATGAGTTACAACAACATTGTACTGTTTATTTGCATACATGTAAGCATAAAGTGAAAACTTGTATGGATAAGTACAGAAATGTGTAGGTATGTGTGCATACATATGAACACTCTGGATTACAAACCCACTCAGAAACCCACTGAAACTCATCATACTAAATTATACAGTGCTGTTTTTGTGACACTTGAGGCCTCAGCTTCCAAAGAAACAAAGGATGGAAGATGGAGTTAGAGGAATTTCCTCCCTCAACCAGTGAATTGTTCACAGTATAAGAAGAGTCTCACAGCTTATAGAATACTCAAAGCCCTAAAAAGCAACATAAACTGCAAACTGCAGAGCTTCTGCAGGGCAAAGGACATAGCTCGCAAAATAAACAGAAGGCCCACAGATTGGGAGAAGATCTTTACTGGCCATTCAAAGGACAAAGGCCTCATATCTAAAATATATGCAGAACTAAAAAAATTACCTTCCTCCAAAACAAAACTGAAAAGAACCCATAGCCCCCTCATCAAGGGGGCTAAAGACTAACAAAGAGACTTCTCTGATGAAGAAATGAGAATGGCCAGGAGACATATGAAAAAGTGCTCTACATCACTGGCCATAAAACAAATGCAAATCAAAACAACATTGAGATTCCATCTCACCCCAGTAAGAATGTCCTATATCAAGAAAACTAACAATAACAATTGTTGGAGGGGATGTGGCGAAAAGGGAACCCTACTTCATTGTTGGTGGGAATGTAAACTGGTTCAGCCACTCTGGCAAGCAATATGGAGATTCCTCAGAAGGCTAAATATAGAACTCCCCTATAACCCAGCAACCCCACTTTTGGGTATCTATCCAAGAAAACCACAAACAAAATCACAGTAAAGCCACCAGCACAACAATGTTCATCGCGGGGCTGGGGATATGGCCTAGTGGCAAGAGTGCTTGCCTCCCATACATGAAGCCCTAGGTTTGATTCCCCAGCACCACGTATACAGAAAATGGCCAGAAGTGGCGCTGTGGCTCAAGTGGCAGAGTGCTAGCCTTGAGCAAAAAAAAAAAAAAAAAGAAGCCAGGGACAGTGCTCAGGCCCTGAGTCCAAGGCCCAGGACTGGCCAAAAAAAAAAAAAAAAAATGTTCATCGCAGCGCAATTTGTCATAGCTAGAATATGGAACTAACCCAGATGCCCCTCAGTAGACGAATGGATCAGGAAAATGTGGTCCATATACACAATGGAATTTTATGCCTCTATCAGAAAGAATGACATTGCCCCATTTGTAAGGAAATGGAAGGATTTGGAAAAAAGTATACTAAGTGAAGTGAGCCAGACCCAAAGAAACATGGACTCTATGGTCTCCCTTATTGGGAATAATTAGCACAGGTTTAGGCAAGTCACAGCAGAGGATTCCAAGAGCCCAATAGCTATACCCTTATGATCACATAAGATGATGCTAAGTGAAATGAACTCCATGTTATGGAAATGATTGTTATATCACAGTTGTAACTACTTTCAACGTCCCATGTGTATCTGTAGCTTCTACTATTGATGATGTTCTTGTATCACCTTCCTGTGGTTGTATCTAAACTATCTCTGTATCTTATCTGAGTATATTGGAAACCGTCTATGCTGGTATTAGAACTAGGAAATTGAAAGGGAATACCAAAATCGAGAGACACAGGGTAAAAAAAACCAAACAACTACAAAAGCAATACTTGCAAAACTGTTTGGTGTAAGTGAACTGAACACCTCATGGGGGTGAAGGAAGGGGGAATGAGGGACGAGGTAACAAACAGTACAAGAAATGTATCCAACACCTAACGTATGAAACTGTAACCTCTCTGTACATCAGTTTGATAATAAAAATTTGGAAAAAAAAGAAGCCTGAGAAGAATTTTTCAGCATCAGCAGAATCCGGGCAGCCAACATAATCTCTAGCATCTCCAAGACCTCAGCTTCCAAATCCTGATTTGAGGCATTGTGGACCTGCAAAGTACAAGGTGTGAGAGAATGTAGACTGAAAATCTATATCCCCTTTCATGAGGACAAATTCCCTTTTAACCACATTCCCTCAAGGCCCCACAGTCAAATCTTTCTGTTTATATAATCCATAAAATTGCTCCTCTTTTAGGGCTCTGGACTCAACTCCTTTCCCAGTACCTGTGGCTGCAATGCATGAGGGCCAGGGGTAGTACAAGGCTGAGGGATCAGACTTGAGCATCTGGAAACAATGAGAATATAGACATAGTAAACCCTCTAGCAGGCATGATACCAGAGGAGATGGAGAGGAGTAGGATTTCACATTATCAGAATGTGGAAATCTGAATGGCTGAGAGGATGTTACTCCTGCTTAGGTACCTCTTCTCTGCATCTTTACTGAGATTTGCTCTCAGGGCTACAGTGACAATGACAATACATACATACATATAGTGTGTGTGTGTGTGTGCGTGTGTGCATGTGTGTGTGTGTGTGTGTGTGTGTGTGTGTGTGTGTGTGTGTGTGTGTATGCATGCATGCCTGGGTTTTTATTGGCCAGATATCTGGAGAGATGGGATTACTTCCCTATTTAAGGTTGGGACCTTCTTAATTGAGTCTATTTCTCAACATTCTCCAAGAACTAGCCTGGCTCTTCTCCAGCAAGCCTCTAGCACAAGCTTTTGGACTTTTCTCCAGGCTTCTATGGCCCTTACCATTATAGGTTCACTTTCTAGCAGGAACTTGTCTTCCATGGTGTTCAATGTGGAATAACAGTCCCTATACATTTAAGGTCTATAAGATGCCAGGCCATGTGCTAGACTTCTTTTCAATGCTATACCCACTGGAAATCAAAGGATAAAAAAAACCTAAAGCCATCTTTCCAAAAAAACTCTCACCAATAGGAAATATCAAAGTTAAGATCTCTGTTCTTGCCCATTAGTCCAAGATTCTGCCTTCTCCTTTCCTGACTCTTTATCTCCTCCTCCCCCTCCCCCTCCCCCTCCCCCTCCCCCTCCCCCTCCCCCTCCTCCTCCTCCTCCTCCCACTACTCATGGAAACAGGCTCAAGATTGGACACACAGTATCTTTCATATGATATAACTGTTTTGTAGTCTTTCTTCTACTTACATGACTCCCAGGGCAGGGAAATCACTGTGTTCCTCACAAAGAAAAGCTGACTGCTGCTGCTTCAAGTTTGCAGGATGAAGGAGCTCAGGTGAAGGTTCTGGAGGCAGGCTGTGTAGCAGAGGCCTTTGAGAGCTCTCCTGCAAGGGTAGAGATAATAGGCAGCAATGTGGTGGTTCCAGAACTGACAGAAAGAGAAGCCAGATGGGCATGTTTTACAATGAGAACATGGAGCTAAAATGTAAGTTATCAGGACAACTTAAAGGCCACCAGTCTTATCTATCAATTTGCAACTGGGACAGTGAGCTCAAGGAGAAGTGACTTTTTACAAGGTCAGATGGCAAGTAGGGCTGGAGATGGAACCCATGCTGTTGGGTCAAAATAGAAGCGAGCAAGGCAGGGGCTGAGTGGAAACCTGTCCCACTGACCACAGACTTCCTTACCTCCTGGGTGGTTATATAGGGCTGATCCATAGCCTGAGACACAGTGTTTTCCACCCCAGCTGCAAAGAACAGGAAGACATTAGGTGAGCCTTGCCCACTACCACAGACCCACCCAATTCTGAGGACTCATCTCAGCACTGATATTCCTACTCTTGCTCTATTCTCCCTCCCACATTTCCTCCCTCCACAAACTTGGTAGTTAATATTAATACGATGTTTTACAAAGAGGAAAAATAATGTCTGAGAAGCATTTGCCCAAGACCACACTACAGTAATAGGACTGGTTAGAGAAACATTCATGCTTCCTCCACCCAAACTCAGGCTCCTTTCCTAGCCAGACACTCAATCTGGATTCCATCCATGGGCTGGGTTTGGACTTGTATGTCAGAATTTGTAGGGGGATCCACAGTCTCTCTTGCTTCCGTATCCAGAGGTCTCTTTTGCTCTAATTGTCAGAATTTGTAGGGGGATCCACAGTCTCTCTTGCTTCCGTATCCAGAGGTCTCTTTTGCTCTAATTTCTGTTCCATCTTGAAGGCACACACAGCAGGCAAGGTCCTTGGCTGTTCCAGAAAGGGGAGTACAGTTTCATACTAATGGCAGTGAGTACATTTCTTATCAAACTTATTACCTCCTCCCTCATTTTCCTACCACAATAAGATTAGTTACATGTAGAGGAAGTCTGTGCCTTCACTTTGTTAGACACCATACTCAAGAGGAGGTGATGGCACAGTTGTGATACTTTCAGGTTGAGAAGAGGCAGATGTCCTCTTTGCCCTTGGAAAGTGGTGACATGATTGTAGCAATGGTCACAGAGATGTATGCCTCTTCCAGAGCCAAGTTCAACCCTATGGGACTCTGATTTTAGCCACCATGGTACATTTGAAGTAAGAGTAGCAGTGGGTTACAGAATTTATGTTTCTGGATTCCATGGTTCCAGGGTCAGGAGTAAGGTCAGAATGGTTACAAGTTCCTTTATTCCCATTGTACTTGTTCTTACTCACCCTTACAAAGCCCTATTGACGTAGCTGGAAACCTCTCCAATCTGCTCACTGTTGTATATTACCTTCCTTATCTCTCTACATCTTTCTCTTCTACTTTTACCTCCTTATTCAAGTAGCCTCCTTCTATCCCCAAAGCCCCATTTGCACATTGTATATCCCTAAGAACTTTGAGGCATGCATCCCTTACACATTCAAATTGGTCAGCTGTTTCTTGCTCGCATTCACTCCTTACATCTCATTTTAAGGCCGAAAAATGCACTCTTGTGTCTTCTTGGACAATTATACCTCCTTTTACATCATCCTGTGTTATACAAAACCCAGGAACTATCAATTCATGAATTTGGAACTTGCAGAACAGAGGTATACATATAGGTGGGGCACACAAGAGAGGTATTGAATGTGTCAGTCATCCATGTGAAGACCCAAAAAGCCTATGAAGTTATCACCTCATTTCCTGTGGTCCTATATCCTACAATCGAGGAAGGGGAGGTAACTGGTCCCATTGAATCTTGAAAGCATGCACAGTCTTGGTCCACCTATTACCTTAAGTGTCCTTTAAGTTTTATTTTCCTACTCAATTTTTCATGGATATTACTTGTATCTCATGCATATGAATTAAAACCCAAGAATGAGCATGTTAGCACACATACATGAGTTTGAGTCATATAACTCAGACCTGTGAGTCAAAGCCCTTAATTAGCTTAATCACCCCCATTAAGGAAATGTCTTAAAACCCACCTTCGGAAAACAGAGAAATTAACCTACACCACAGGGCTCTTGAGTACTTTACTCAGAGTGTCCAGCCTCCCTTATAGAGTAGTGAGTAAACTGTGCTACTCTGCAACATGCTCCTTTTTCTCCACTCAATTCATTGTTCCAAATCAATTCTTTGATTTTGATCAATTCTTTGTTCTCAACTTCAGACCCAAACCAGATCTGACCCTGACCCACCAGAAACATTATTCCTGTCATCCACTTACTTCAACAGTTGTCTTCCAATGTCCTAAATATATTCACTTCCCACGTTTTTTAATGAGCCACACACTCAAAATCCTAGTCTCCTGGATGCCCCTATATTTAATTTCCCCTTAACATTAAAATTCAGCACCAGTGGCTCAGGCCTGAGTACCTAGCTACTCCGGAGGATGAGATCTAAGAATTGCAGTTTGAAGCCAACTAGGGCAGGAATGATCATGAGACACTCATCTCCAATTCACCACCAAAACGTCAGAAGTGAAACTATGGCTCAAGTGCTTGAGTGCTGGCCATGAGCAATAAAGCTCAGGAACAGACCCTAGTTAAGTTCAAGCTCCAGGACAAAAAGGCACAAAAAGTTTCTGGATTTTCTTTCATTCTACCTTAATGGTAATCATTTCTTTGTTCCTCCCCTTAATGTTTATCTTCTTGCACAAGACCACAGTGCTTACCTAAATACCCAGCATTTTATTGGTTATTGTTTTTCTTTATGCCCTTCATTCACTCAAAAGAGTACCAACTTCTGATTTAATCAATAGACAACTCTAAATTGCACTAATTTTCCTCTTGGACCTACACACCCCCACCCCCACTGCACTCATGCAAACCTGTACAACCCTCCACAGCCTCCCACCACCGCCCATATTCCTTTCCAAAGTTAAACAATGTCCATGATAACGTCAACCCTTCCCTTCCCCTTACCCTGCACAGCCATGCTTTCTTGGTATGGCATCTGCTGAGTGCACTAACCCCCACTTTAGAATCAAAGGCACTGGCATCCCAAGGACCAGAGGATATGCATCCTCCCTAAAATGGTTCAGGCGAAGGAATCTCATGAGCTGAGCTGTTAGGCTTCTCAGCTTTGACAGAGGAAAGGGGACAGAGTGGGAGTTTCGAGCAGGAAGGACGGTGGAAAAGGAAGAGAGATAAAGTATGGAGAATGAGAGTCTTATCCCCAACATGTCCAGTCATTACCCCAGCTAGCAGCAGGTCACATCAGTTGACTGATGTTGAGATCTCTTTTTACTTGTTCCTTCCTACTTCCTTTCCCGCCTTTCCATAAGAGCCAATGAGCTGCCACTGTTGCATCCCCGACCCAGAGAGCTTTGATGTTTCCTGTTTCTGCCCCACCTCCATGACTAGTAACCAATGAGTTTGAGAACTCCTTTGGTTGGCACTCTGTGATTCTACCCACTCGTGTCCTTCTTGGTCTGTACTCACCGGGCATTACTGCACTAAGCCAGTTCTGGCGAGTCACACAGGAGCAAAGATGAACTTTGTGCTCCAGAGTGCAATGTCCTAGATCAGCCTCCCTTGCGATATGAAGTACTTTGTGCACATGTCATCATTTCCTTGTGAGAATTTACCATGGAGTTTTAAGACCAACTCAGTTCTCCCATGTCAAGTGCCAACAAGACTAAAGTGGGTCTCTAGCTTTCTGTTTTGTTGCACGTATGTGCCAATTTTGTATGTGTGTGTATATATGTATATATATATATGGAAATATAATGTAGAAATATATGCACATATATAATCTTATTTTTTATTGCTTCATAACTCATCTTGATATCTGCTAAGACAAGTTCCAAAACCTTACTTTTTAAAAAATTGAACTCAAGAGCAGAAACTCTACCCCTGAGCCACACCTTCAGACCATATTTTAGCTTTAGGTGTTTTTCAGTAGGTACTCACTTTTTTCTAAGCTTGCATCTGAGATCCTTCTACATTTATTTACTATATAAGTAGGAGTACAGATGTTCCTCGTCATGGCTGGCATTGAGATGAGTATGGCAAACTTTTTTCCCTCAGCCTGGTTTGGAACCACAATCCTCCTATCACTGCACACTAATTATCAGGGATAACAGGAGTGAATCGTGATGCTAAACTTAAAATCTATTGTAAGTAATTTTTGTATGTGGTATAAAGTTAAAACTTCCTTCTTAATGGTTAGAGGTGTGGCTCAGTTAGTAGAGTGCTAGCCAGTGAGCAAGAGCAGAAGGTACTGAGTTTGAGTTCTGATCTTGGACCTAAAAACAACTTTTTTTTCCTCTACATATGGTTTTCCCACTTCTGCCTATTGAGTAATTATTATTCTTCCCCACCAAAGTATGATTGGCACCAAGGATCCTTTGAGCATATACATGTAGGTTTATATCTGGACACTGAATTAATTGTATTACCTTGGCTTGTCTGTCTTTATCCCTGTTCCAGAATATTGTGATTAATGAAAGCATTGTAATGTGGTTTGGAATCAGTTAAGAGTTTGTTTTCCAAACCTCTTCTTTATTTTGGAGGTTGTTTTGACTATTCGTGTGTGTTGTCTTCTAGCTTATGAAACACATTTATGGCAGTTATTAATTGTAAATTCTTTGTCAAGATGCTAGTAAAATTACATTTCTTTAAGGTCAGCTTCTGGAGTTGGTTTTGTTCCTGTACTTAAGCCATATTTTTGTTTATTCCTATATCTTTTAATCTTTGGTTGGAATTTGTGTATGCCAAAAACACAACTCTCTCTCAGCCTCTGGTACTTGTTTGGTGTTTAAGGAGACCTTCACCAACTGGTTGGGGTTCATTGACCTCTCCAACCTTCTCTAATCTCTTGCTTCCTTTGGTGCCTTTCTTTGGAACCATGGCTCA
Source organism: Perognathus longimembris pacificus (assembly GCF_023159225.1). NCBI lineage: Eukaryota > Metazoa > Chordata > Mammalia > Rodentia > Heteromyidae > Perognathus > Perognathus longimembris. The sequence goes on from NC_063188.1 coordinate 59,226,225, forward strand.
TAATTATTTTATTTTGTTTTTATTATTTTATTGTTTTTGATGCCCATCCTAGGGCTTGAACTCAGCGCCCAGTCACTATTCCTTAGTTTTTATTTTTTTGTTCAAGGCCAGAACTCTACCACTTGAGCCATAGCTCCATTTAAGGCTTTTTGGTAATTACTTGGAAAGAAGAGTCTCAAGGACTTTCTTTCCTGGATTGGCTTCGAACCACAATCCTCAGATCTTAGCATCCTGAGTACCTAGGATTACAGGCACAAGCCACTGACACTGGGCTTTGTAGGCTTTGTAGGGCCTTTTGGCTTCCTGGGGTTCCCAAACTCTGTCCCCTTTTCTGTCATCTTTCCCAGTCACAACTGACACTAGCTGTGCAAGCATCCACAGTTGAGCCAGGATGTAAGGTACATGGGGCTTCTTTTTGAGTGTTAATTTCAAGTCAAGAACCCAGTCTTACAAAACTTTCCCTAATTGTTCTACACTGTATAGGGAAAAGGGCACAAAGGGTTGTGCCAAATTCTGGGAATTTTCCAACAGCCTTTACTAATCACTTCCAAGCATTTTCTTTATCCTCTCGTCTTCCTTCCTTCCTTCCTTCCTTCCTTCCTTCCTTCCTTCCTTCCTTCCTTCCTTCTGTTCTTTCTTCTTCCCTTCCTTTCTTCTTTCCTCTTCCTCCTCCTCCTCTTCCTCTTTCTCTTACTCTTCTTCCTCCTCTTTCTTCTTGCCCTTGTGCTGTGGCTACTCTTCTGTGTTCTCTACACTCTTGTAGTCATTGTGCTCCATATATTAGTGTTAATTCTACACCAGAAAACAGTCATTGAGCCCTGATTGCTTTAAAAATATTCTTGGCAGGATTCTATGTCTCACTGCTGTAATACTAGCTACTCATGGGGCTGAGATCTGAGGATCATAGTTCCAAGCCAGCTGGGGCAGAAAAGTCTGAGAGACTCTTAAATCCAATTAACCACCAAAAAAGCCAGAAGTGGAGCTGTGGCTCAAGTGATAGAGTGCTAGCCTTGAGCAAAAAAGTTCAGCTCCAGGACCAGCACCAAAATATTTTTGTCAGAGGAGTTTATGCAAACATTTTGTAGTATTAGATGGTTTCATTGTGATATTTTATACTCGGATACAGTGTACACTGGACAAATTCATCTTCTCCCTCATATTACCCTCACTTCTTATTTTTTGGTACTGATCCTGGGACTTGAACTCAGGGCCTGGGTGTTGCAAACTGCTGAGTGCCTTGTCCCACCATGGCCAGGAGCAAAGCAATGATGGAGACCAGACAATGGAACCGATTGGGGGCACCAGGGGACCTGCTGCCTGATGCCAGCAACAGATCTAGAGGGTCCCGTGAACAGGGCTTTTATTAATCATCAAATAGGGGAGTATGTGCAGAAAGCAAGGTAGCAGTCTGTTAGAAGTTACCAACATCAGAATAGGCTTGGTGAGTTCCTGAAAACAGGAGGTGAAGGTGATCAGCAAACAAACACAATTTGGATAGGCTCCTGCCTGGTTCCAAGGTCTAGGGAAGTTCAGAAGCTGAATAGTTTACACCTAGGAGGGAATCTGTGGCCTTTGTAATGCTCAGAGCAAGAGATCTTTCTCAGGCTGCTCTCAGCCTTTTGAGAGTTAGAGAACGGCATTTCAATGCTCTTTGGCAGACCTCATGGCTTTGCACTTACAGGTTCCCACAATTCCCCCTTTCTTATTATTTGTGACAGCATGATTTTAGCTTCCATCTAAGCTAGCACACACTGGATGCTAGAGGACAGACATTGGAACAGGCAGGGAACCAGCAGAATGATTCCCACTATGGAAAGGGCCAAAGCCAGGAGAACCATTCTGGAGGACCCCAGTCATTGCTGATCTTCAACTTAGCCAGCTCTCTTTTGAGCTGTCTAGCTGGCTCTGAATCTTTTGAGAATTGTTATTAATATTTAAGCAGCACAATCCTCCAAATTGTTCACATTCCAAGTGGTTTTTTAACAGCAGGTAATCTATGGCAGCTCAATTTTGAGAAATTCCTGTTCATAACTCCATCATTTCCTGATGTATTTCTTCTAAAATTATACCCATGACATTTGTCATCTTGTTGAAAACACAAGATAGCCTGGTGAGTTCTTTCTGGACACCCCCTACAAGTCCAGGGACAGGCTGTAGCTGTAGCTACAGCCATATCCGCAGTATTTAGCAGCACAGGTTGTCATCACAATTTGGGGGAAGATCACATCTCATATGTCTCTTACTATGAGTCAAATTGTTAAGTAAGAGAGGCACTATCCTCCCATCATAACAGAGTCCTGAATAATTTTTCTTTAGAGCATTGTCTGCCTGTCCTTCATAAAAGAAAGACCAGCCAATGCCAAGTCTTTTTGCTCTAGGTAAACTGAATCTTGTTACTGACAATACTGAGGTCATGTATGCAGTCAAAATATAAACACTCATGATAGAATATAAACTCAAGGTCTAAAATCAATTCATTTTCTAAGATCTCATCTTCTTGCTGACTAATCTCAACTTGGGTTATACTTATGTATCCATTAGGCTGACAGCAAGTACTACTAGATTCTGTGTTAGGGTATTTTGTACAGAATGGCCTTCCTTGACACAGAAAGAAGTCTTATTCATGGTATCAATGGCTAATTGAAGCCATAAGTGTAGGGAACTGGTAAATTCTGACTCAGGGGCCAAATGCACAGTGACATTTTTTCTTATAAGAACATTGTCTTGTGGTTAGCCTTTCTGTATTTTGGAACAAGTATATTTCCCTTCCTCATTGGAGAAGCTATGATTTAACTATACCAAATTGGACATTATCTCTCTTAGACTGGTCTGAGATGTTTATCCAGGGCCCCCCAATCCTACTCTGACTGAATATATTAACTCCATCTTTATACCAGTAGACAGGTCCCATTTCTGATTTGTTACACATCACAGTACAATTTAAGTGCAATGGCTTACCCAACACAGGAACCCCCCAAACAGAGGCTTGTACAGAATAAGGGGCACTGGCGATGTGACTAATTACCATCATCATTACAAAGACATTGTATTAATCTCCTGTCCATTGTCCTTTAAGTGTCTCTCAGCTTCTTGAGAAGTCTTCTTCATCTGTCCTCAGATGGGAATGGTTGCAGTTCTGGTTTTCACTGTTTCTTCCCCAGCCTTGAGTTGTCCTCATTTTCTTTTTTTTTTTTTTTTTTTGGCCAGTCCTGGGCCTTGGACTCAGGGCCTGAGCACCATCCCTGGCTTCTTCCCGCTCAAGGCTAGCACTCTGCCACCTGAGCCACAGCGCCCCTTCTGGCCGTTTTCCATATATGTGGTGCTGGGGAATCGAACGGAGAGCTTCATGTGTAGGAGGCAAGCACTCTTGCCACTAGGCCATATTCCCAGCCCACTATCCTCATTTTCTTGAAGGACTCCTCCAGAGGCTTCCTGGTGTGAGGCGCTTTTCTCTGTATCTCTGGGTTTTAGTTTCTAGGCTGGTAGCCAAATGTCTGCATAGCCTGTGGACACAAGCATAACCACAGCCCCATACTTTGACAGTACCTGGTTTCCAGTTATCAGTGTCATCCTTCCACTATACTGGTTGGTATGATAACTGTGACTTTTTCAGGTCCTTCCAATGCTTATCTGCTGCCAAAGTATTAGATGGAAATTTTTAAATTTTCAAAATTAAGAGAAAATAATGCCATTGCTATTTTTTCTTTGGGGATCCGGTGACCCACACCTATAACCCCTTTTTGTTTATTTAATTGTGACTGCATTTTACAATAGCTTATTCTTGTGGATTGTAAGGGATTCCTGTAATAAGTTTAATTTGCCATTATCTAGGAAAATTTGTAATTTAAGTGTTAGCAAAAGTAGGAGCATTGTCCCTTTTAATAGTAGAGGGAACCCTTATGATCAACAAACATATTACCCTGGGACAAAGGATCAGGCAATTGGGAGTGAACTCTAGTGAGTTTAGAAGTAGTTGTTTTATTCCTGAGTTGTTGGAGTAAGTACTCTAAGTACCATCTTTTGCTGTGCAGTTAGAGGGAGTTAATTATTACTGTAACAATGTGCCTTCCCCTTTTTGCTCCTGTCAGTAAAATTTTTGAAATAGGAGAGCTTTTAACATTTTTTGCCAAAATCCAATGTGAAGATTTTAGAAGTAAAACGACCTTACCTTTTTTATAATGGATATAATGGATATGTGTTGTAGGAGTTGCAGCTCCTCTTGAGCTTGACTACAATTGTCACAAAAGTTCTGTATTTAAGGCAACTTACATACTTGGAGAACAGACATATTAACCATATATTAAACATATATTGAAGACATATTAAGCACATATTAAACCCCTGCTATGGTTTTTGAGAGGCTGAGGATTTGCGGCTCCTTGGCTGGGGCAGCCCTTTAGGAGCTGTTTGGTAAAAGGACTTAAATTAGTTTTAAAGTAAAAATTAGCAGTTTAGTTAAAAGATGTTTATCTGAAGGTCCTTGACATAAATAAACATTGAAGTGAACTTTGGCTTAGTTACTACTTAGTTTTAGGTTATTGGAACATTGACAAACGTAATAGTGTATAACAATTACTTTCATAGGTGGACATAAAGAAATCAGATATACAACCAGTCATGATAAAATAGAGAAGCCACATGTTGAAAGTTTGAATTTTGGAGTCTTATTGGGATGCTAGAGGTCTGAAGGCAGGCCAATTACAAAAACCTGAAGCCCCAAACAGAGCTTGCACCAAGATTTTAAAGGCAAAGGTCACAGGTGGTGTGGAGATCAAGCCTCAGCAAGGCATCACAAAAACACAGCACTGGGAGCAGGCCTCCCCTAGGGATAAATGACAAAATGTATTTACATATTTCCCAAGCAGGGCCCTCCCAGCTCTATCCATTGAGCCAGGCAATGTGTAATATATTCTAACAAAAATATTACCCCTTTTATGATAATAGATTTTCAGCATCAAAATATCAGATAATTTTGAACAGGTTTACACATATATACAAACACATACACCTTTGTGCACAAAACTCTTAAGGGGCAATTGGTTTTAAAAATGAAAATTGGACATATCAAAAAAGAAAAAAAAAAGGCCTGGGATGTGGCTTAGTGGTAAAGTGCTTGCCTAGGATGCATAAAGCCCTGAGTTTGGTTCCTCAGTACCACATACACAGAAAAAGCCAGAAATAGTACTGTGGCTCAAGTGGTAGAGTGCCAGGACTGGCAGAAAGAAAGGAAAAGAAAAGAAAATTGGCTGTGAATTGTTTTGGAATTCCAATGGCAAGTTTAAAGAATGCAGTTTAAAGAATGGCTTGTTTCACCTCTAGGCCTTGGAGCTGGGTGGATAGCCCCCCACCTCCTGGCAGGCTCCAGGATATCTGTGAAAACAGCCCCCAATACCTAGCCAGTGCTAGGATGGCTGTGACTCAGTTTCCACACTATATCTTGACCTTATTTAAACCATAGTTAACTTAATTACAAACCAACTTTACTTATAGACATACTCATACTATCTGCTACATACTTGAACTTTCTGTGGTATGTATTTCTTGCTTCTTTTTATGTTGGACAAACATTCTAAGACAATTTTACTTTACAAACTCTATTTTATTTAGAGGAAATCATTCATTTTCCTTTTCAAATTCTTTCCCGAAGCTGTTGTTGTTTTTGTTGTTGTTGTTGTTGTTGTTGTTGTTGTTGTGTGTGTGTGTGTGTGTGTGTGTGTGTATTGAACTGGTTTTGACTCTTGAATTGAACTGGTATTGACTCTTAGCCAAACTTGTTTGTACCAAAATTTGACAAGCCCTGAGTTTAAAACTGCCCACATTTTTCCTTTGGCTTGTGGATTTAGGTGATCTTAGAACTGTCTCAAATGAGATTAACTGTGACTCCACTGAGTTTACTAGATTATTGTTTTAATTTAAACTGTTCTTACTTATTATTAAGAGAAGAGGTTTGCATCACACCTGGCTAGGAATGGGCCTGAGTAGAGAGTGGCTGACTACTTTTACTGATAAAGATTTCACCTATCAAGTAACATACTTAATAATTAACCCCTTTAACACAAGGTTAACATCCCTCACTTGGCTGCTGGTCACAAGGAGAAGAGATAATGGTTATAATTGCATTCAAAAAGTAAATAATTTTAGAAAGTATCAGTACCAAGTGTTGGGAAAATGGAGGAGAACGGAAAAGGAATAGGCAGAACTCCATCATCAGCAGGCGAGGACTGTTTATTGATGAACAGCGAGGGGCACAGACATTCTCGCGGGTTTGAAGAACTTGGGACGAGGCTTATATGGGATCCGAGCAAGGAGGCAGGTTATTGAAAGCACCACTAAATCTAGGAAGTTGGGGCTTTTCCATTTGGCCCACAAAGGGTTGTTTACAGCTGGGCCTAGGTGAGATGTCCTGCCTGCAGAGGTTTTGCCTGGTGCCTGCATATCAAAGCAGGTTTGCACACTGAGGTTCTTGCCTGGTGTCTGTATGAGCCTGAGGTAATAGGGTTGGGGTCAATCCTTCACCAAGAACAATACCTTTTAAAACAGAAGCACTTTACTTTGACTGAGAATTGTAAGCCTGAGAGCCTCCTCTCCCATAGCTTATCATGCTCCTTCCCTGGCAACACTAGGTCCATCTAGTAAGGGCAGTAGTAAATAATTAGCCTCCACTCCCTCTTCCTTGAGATGGCACTCCTTTAAGGCAATAATTATGACCATGTAAGCCAACAAGATCCGCTTACAAGTGACCTCCAGGGACAAGGCAGCTGCAGCCCCCCTCCCCCAGTGTTGGGGGCTCTGGGACCCCCTTTCCCCCTATCTCCCGGGGGAATGCCTGATCCCAAACTATGAAAGAACACTCAGCTTTATCCCTCTCGCCCGCGGAAGGAACAAAGCGTTTTCTTATGGACTCCGCTGAGCTGAGAAGAAGGTTGCCGAGACTTCCCTCCCTCACGTGTCAGGAATGGCGGCGGAGAGAGGCATCGGGGAGACGATTCAATGGTCCATGAGTCTCACCCGTCCAGAGGGAGGGGAGAAGAATTTATTACAGTGACAAAGGCGGAAGGAGAGGCACCCGGGGTGACTAGCTGATTGGCTGAGCTGGGCTGCCCATCAGGTGATGTCATGAAACTTCCTCTGTGGGCGGAGATCACAATCCCCCAAGGGCCAGGCCGCCACCATTAGACACGTGGCCGAGCCCAGAGGCAGGGACCGCTTGGCTTCTCTTCTGGTTGAGACCGGAAGGTGGGAGGGGCTCCCTCCCACACTGCCCCAGGGCTGGGGGAAGGGCAGCGTGAATCCCCAACACCCCAGAAGCCATCAATCATAGCTCGACATTGTGAAGCCCCTGGTCTGCACATCCACACTGAGGTCATCGCCTCCAAGTCCTCCTAGGTTATATATGTCACTCCAGACAATAGACTGCTCTTCTCACTTCTCCCGGTGAGAAGGGGTCTTGCTGGTCCCTTTGCTGGCAATAAACCTTTCCTTTGTTCTTCTGAACCTACATAGTTTCTGGCAATGTCTAATATATTCTAACAAGAATATTACCCCTTTTATGATAATAGAATTTAAGCATCAAAATATCAGATAATTTTGAGCAGGTTTACACATATATACATACACATACACTTTTGTGCACAAAACTCTTAAGGCGCAATTAGGATTTAAAAATGAAAATTGGACATGTCAAAAAAGGGAAAAAAAGGCCTGGAATGTGGCTTAATGGTAGAGTGCTTGCCTAGCATGCCTGAAGCCCTGGGTTCGATTCCTCAGTACCACATACACAGAAAAAGCCAGAAATGGCATTGTGGCTCAAGTGGTAGAGTGCTAGCCTTGAGCAAAAGAAGCTCAGAGAGAGATCCCAAACCCTGAGTTTAAACTCCAGGACTGACAAAAAGAAGAAATTGGCTGGGAACTGTTTTGGAATTCCAGTGGCAAATGTTATATTTGCCTAATATGATAGAACCATGTGTTCAGTATTAGACAGACAACATAAAACAAATTAGGAGGGAAAACATAAAACATAAAGTTTTTGCTAACAATAATAATTTTATTTTAAAATTTTTATTAAAAAATAAAAACTCGGGGCTGGGGATATAGCCTAGTGGCAAGAGTGCCTGCCTTGGATACACGAGGCCCTAGGTTCGATTCCCCAGCACCACATATACAGAAAACGGCCAGAAGCGGCGCTGTGGCTCAAGTGGCAGAGTGCTAGCCTTGAGCGGGAAGAAGCCAGGGACAGTGCTCAGGCCCTGAGTCCAAGGCCCAGGACTGGCCAAAAAAATAAATAAATAAATAAATAAATACTCACTGGTACCAGTAGTTCATACCTGTAATCCTAGCTACTCAGAGGGCTGAGTGCTGAGAATTGCAATTTGAAGCCTACCCAAGCAGAAAAGTCCATGAGACTCATCTCCCATAAACCAGCAAAAAGGTAGAAGTAGTAGTGTAGGCTGTGGAAGAGGGTCAGCCTTGAAAGAAAAACCTAGGGGACACTGTCCAGGCCATGAGTTCAACTCCTAGGACACACACACACACACACACACACACACACACACACACACACACACACACAAACACATGCTCATTTAAACTTGTTAGTTAACTTTATATATTTCAAGTAACTACAGGTAAGGTATTTGCTTGGTCTTATTAACAAAACTGGATGGTACATATTTCTTATCTGCCATCCCACTTTCCTTCCTTCCTTCCTTCCTTCCTTCCTTCCTTCCTTCCTTCCTTCCATCCTTCCTTCCCTGCCCTTCCTTTCCTCTTTTTTTCTTTCTAATTTCTTTGTTTCAGTGTTGGGGCACTGGGGTTTGAACTCAGGGCCTGGGCACTGTCACTTAGCTCTTTCCAGCAAGACTGACATTCTACCACTTGAGCCATACCTCCATTTCTAGCTTTTTGGTGGTTAATTGGATATGAGTCTCATAGACTTCCCTGCTTGGGTTGGCTTTGGACCCTTATCCTCAAAGCTCATCCTCCTGAGTAGCTATGATTACAGGACTAACAGCATTTTTATAGGTGATTAAGACCTAGATGGTAAAGAACAGAATATATTTAGACAACTTTTTTTGACAAGGCATATTAATATATGAATCAATCTTTGAATATTTTATATACCTCTAAAGCATTTTATAATCTATAGGATTGTCATTTGCAGGCTTGATGGGGAGCAATGCCTGTAGGTACCAAATTAGCATTATCAAAAGTAAATGTTTGGAGAAGTAAGTTTCTTAAGTCAGTTTGTAGTACAGCTTTACAAAGATTTGTCTTTTAACAAGGCTAAGAAATCAACAAAAGTTTCCAGGCCTCCCTACAGAAGAGATAGCTGTTTATTTTGGTTCTGTTACCTCTTTCCCTGCTCTGCCATTCTGATGGATTACGTGATCTCTGTACAGTATGTGTCCAGCCACACCCAGGCAAGCTCGCTGTCGCCCGAGTCCATCAGCCCTGGCTTGTCCTAAAGCTTGGCTGTGGGCTTCCTCATTCCACCACATTTGGATTTGTAGATATTGGTGGGGTTTGGGGCAGGTTTTGGCCAACATTTTCTAGTTGTGAGCAATTAAATGCTTAGCCTCTGCTAATCCCTTAAGAATGCCCATAGTGTCATGGGTGCTTATGGCCTGTTTAAACTCCCAATGGGTCTTATAAGACAGTGTTTTATATTTAGCATGGAAGCAGCCTTTACGGGGAATTTTGCTCTCCTCTTGGTTAAGTAGTTGTAATTTAATGGGCTCCACCAAAGGAATTTTAATGTGAGCTTCCAATCTCCCTTGTTGTTGAGCTATAGGCCGGGCAGATGGCCTCACAAGAGGGCACAGAGGGGACTGAAACTGGTCAACTACCTCACTTCTGGAAGAGTCAGAAGAAGACTCTTCTTCATCACCCTCCCACGCTTCACATTCCTCACATCCCTTGTTACCAGATCTAAAGCTTTCTGCCACATCTTCCTGACTTTTACCCCAAGACTCCAGGGTTTCCAGCTTTGTCACAAGATCCAGAGCTCTTGTTTACATCTTTTTGCTCTTTGTGGCAAGACTCAGCTTTTAGTTTCATCCTTTTGCTTCTTGCTGCTAGACTCAGAGCTAGCCACATCCTATTGCTGTAGGGAAACCTCCCGCACAGGCCCATAGCCTACTGACTGAGGAGCCTGATGATACTCCAACACCATTATAATTACATTGCATAAAGACTGAACTTTTGATGAGATTTTCTTCCCCAGGCTTTGAGCCTCATAGAAGGATCTTAACAATCTCTCTCCATTGCTGTAAACACAACACCTCTTGCAGAAGCTGCAAATGGCTGTACTTTTCTACATACCAGGCTAAACTTTCCATAACCTTACCTTTCCCCCTGACTTTGTCAGTGGCCTGCCCATCGGCTTAAGATACCCGGCCCTTTTGCTTTGAGCTAACTCCATTGATTACCCTGGCCATCCTGAAGTGGGTCCTGGTGCGTGTTGTGGGATCACGAACTCTTCAGCATTCCACGGCTGACTTTCCAAATTCTTTGTCCCCCGTCATTTGCTGCTCCTTGTTCTTGCCACTGCCCGTCGAGCCCCCACATTAGAGCACCAGATGTTGCAAACCGCAGCGAGCGCCTTGTCCCTTGTTGGTGGCAGTTTGCAACACCTGGGCACTGTCCCTGAGCATTTTTTTGCTCAAGGCTAGAGCTCTACCTCTTGAGTCACAGCTTCCCTTCTGGCTTTTTGGTGGTTAAGTGGAGATAAGAGTCTCACAAACTTGCCTGCCTGGGCTGGTTTTTGAACCACAATGCTCAGATCTCAGCCTCCCGAATAGCTAGGATTACAAGCAGGAGCAACCAACGTCTAGCTCCCTTTCTCCTTTCTTTAAAATAAAACATTCAGTGTACTTTAAACTGTCTTTTATGTATATGTATGTAATGTCCTTTGATTCTCCTTGTCCCTCATTATACCCTCTCCTCATCCCAATGGATCCCTTCCTAGACCATTCCCCTTTTTTTACATTCATGTCCCAGTACCATTACCATTATCATGATCATTTTAGGTGTATATTCTGCAAATGAGCAAGACCACTTGATATTTACCCAAGTTCAACTTATTGTGACTGATATGGAGCCCCTGATTGTTTTTCCACTGACACCTTGTTACTGTCACCTGCTTTGGGAAACTATTTAACTGATAATATTTAAATAAATAGATGTCTTGCTCACACCATTTTTGATGATGAATTTTAAGTGAATTGGACTTCAAATGGTAAAATGAAACCATTCCTTTGTACCTAAAGAATGGAGGATATTTTCTAAATGGGTCAGAATATCCAGAAGTAAAGCAGAATATTGACAAAGGTAACAGAATAAATACTAAATAAACAAAAGTATCACTTACAAAATAAAGCATATGCATACCAACAACTAAAATTACATAGATAGCCCGAGTAGCCGGTGGCTACTCAGGAGGCTGATATATAAGGATCCTGGTCTAAAGCTAGTCTCTGCAGGAAAGTCTGTGAAACTCTAATCTCCAATTAACCACCACCAAGAAAAAAAGCCAGAAGTGGAGCTGTGGGTCAAGTAGTAGGGCACTAGCCTTTGAGCATAAAAGCTCAGGAATAGCCAGGAATAGGGTCCAGGCCCCGAGTTCAAACCCCATGACCAACTAAAAGAAAAAAATACATCAGAGGAAAGGGATAAATGTCTTAACATACCTGAAAATTATTTTAAAAAATGAAAAGAGATAATATTTCCAATGGAAACTTGACCAAAAATATAAGCACAAAAGAAAACCAAAATGGCCAGGTGCTAGTGGCTCACTGTAATCCTAGCTACTCGGGAGGCTGAGATCTGAGGATCATGGTTTAAAGGCAGCTGGGGTAGGAAAGTCTGAAATATCCCATCTCTAATTAATAAGCAAAAACTTGGACCGGAGGCTCATGTGGCTCAAACAGTAGAGCAAGCTAGAGAATGTGCAAGGCATTTGAGCTTTCCTGGTACTGGAACAAAAAGGCTCTTGACTATATGTAAAAGATTTATAACCTGGTTTAAAACCAAGAGATAGCCAGGCATCAGTGGCTCACACCTGTAATCATAACTACTCAGAAGGCTGAGATCTGAGGATCATGGTTCAAAGCCAGCCCTGGCAGGAAAGTCCGTGAGACCCTTAGCTCCAACTAATTACTAAAAAGCCAGAACTGAAGCTGTGGCTCAAGTGGTAGAGCACTAGCCTTGAACAAAAAAGAAAAAAAAAAACAGAATTTCAGGAGCAGTGCTCAGTCACCAAGTTCAAGCTCCAGGACTGAAATAGGCACACACACACACACACACACACACACACACACACACACACACCTCTCACATGAAATATGTTTGTTACTGGTGACTCACATCTATAATCCTAGCTGCTCAGGAGGATAAGATATGAGCATTGCAGTTCAAAGACAAAGCAGGCAAGAAAGACTGTGAGACTCTCATATCCAATTACCCACCAAAAAGCCAGAGGTGGAGCTTATTGTGGCTCAAGTGGTAGAACATCAGCCTTGAAGCACTGTGCCAAGGTCCAGAGTTCAAGCCCAAGGATTAGCGTGTGCACGTGCGCACACACACAACACACACACACACACACACACACTCACAGACATTAACATACGTACTGATAGATCATTTGTTTGTCATCTGTAAGATGGACATAGTTGAAAAGTCTGGTGCTTCTATTTTTCCTTTCTTTCTTTCTTCCTTCCTTTCTTTCTTCCTTCCTTCCTTCCTTTCTTTCTTTCTTTCTTTCTTTCTTTCTTTCTTTCTTTCTTTCTTTCTTTCTTTTTTGGGTGGTTGTAGGGCTTGAATTCAGGGCCTGTGCACTGCCCTTGTGCTCTTTTGCTCAAGGTTAGCACTCTACCACTTTGGGCCACAGCTCACATTCAGTGGGAAATTGGAGATGAGTCTCATGGGTTCTTTTCTGCTCGGGCTGACTTTGAACTATGATCCTCAGATCTCAGCCTCCTGTGTAGCTATGATTACAGGCATGAGCCACCAGCACATGGCTGGTGCTTCTATTTTTTATGAGGCACATAATTATGGGGAAATACCATTTGTATCTTTCTTAAGGAAAATCTGACAGTAATAAGCGATGTAGGTTTTCTTTTCACCAGTTAAGCAGCAATTGCCCATCCAGGGATAGATCCCAAACATACAATGCTTTAATATTCCGAAAGGTGATCGATGTTCCAATTACTTGCAGGCATAGTTGTAATAGCAATAGATTCACCCAGGGCTGAAATATAGCTCAGTGACAAAGTGCATGCCTAACAAGTGCAACATCCTGGGTTCGATCCTCAGTACCAAAAAAGAAAAGACAAAATGATACAGTTAAAAAAACCCAAACAAGTATAGAGCCACCAAGTCCACAGAGTGGTTAGCTATTCTCTCACTGCTACAAGGAATGAGGAATGTCTCTGCACAGCACTAGTAAGGGAGCTCGTGGCCCTTTCTTGTCCTATTAGTAACTTTATATTTCTTTATTTTAAACTCTTCACTACATGCATCACATTGTGGATATCACGTACACTTCCTAAAGTAAATGTTTTCACCTTGGTGAGCAAGTAGTATCAAGGGCTTACTTTAAAGTGAAAAGGGGGAAGTGATGAAAGAATCTAACACATAGTATGCAGCATTTGTCTCAGAGGAGTGACAGTAAGGAATTTTTGTCTAATGAGAGAAACTGCTGCCATGGGCAGATAACACTGCTTATTTGGGTTCCCTTAATCTTTAAGAAATTTTGTAAGTGTACCCCTGTATGGGGTACATACATAGCTACTTCTGGTGTCACTTCTCACAGTTATCTATCCATCTTGGCTTCCCCCAGCAATACATATTCCAACATAAACATATTTTTGTGTATGCTGGTATAGGACATAAAATCAAGATCTGGGTGCTGTCCCTGAGCTTTTTTTTTTTTGTCAGTCTTGGGGCTTGGACTCAGGGCATGAGCACTGTCCCTGGCTTCTTTTTGCTCAAGGCTAGCTTTCTACCACTTGAGCCACAACACCACTTCCGGCTTTGTTCCCCCTATATACGTGGTGCTGAGGAATAGAACCCAGGGCTTCATATATGTGAGGTGAGCACTTTACCACTAGGCCATATTCCCAGCCACTCCCTGAGCTTTTGTGCTCAAGGTTAGTGCTATAACACTTACGCCACAGCTCTACTTCTGGTTTCTTAATTGTTAATTGGAGATAAAAGTCTCACAAACTTTTCTGCGAAGGCTGGTTTTGAACTGCAGTCCTCAGCTCTCAGCATCCTGAGTAGCTAGGATTGCAGGTATGAGCCACTGGCACCTGGCTAATATTTTTATTTTTTTCTTATTTATTGTCACAGTGATGTACGGAGAGGTTAGTTTCATACATTAGGCCTTGGGTACATTTCTTGTACTGTTTGTTACCTCCTCCCTCATTCCCCCTCCCCCTTTCCCTCTCCCCCCATGAGTTGTTCAGTTGGTTTACACCAAATGGTTTTGCAAGCATTGCTTTTGGAGTTTTTGTCTTTTTATCCTTTGTCTCTCAATTTTGATATGCCCTTTCACTTCCCTAGCATTTGTCCTAAATCACTCCTTTATAAGTGAAAAACAGTTCTTTTGCCCATGCTTTAAGTTGTTGGTCCAAAATCAGTACTGTCCTTATTGGCCATGCAGTGTGTTAGTGACACCTACTTCAGAAGAGTCTTCTTTCTCGACAAAGGGTAAAAGCAGTGGTGAGCTACAGTTGTTTCTCACTGGACCGTATATGTTTATGTGTAACTATTCAGGCTTTTGTGAGCCATTATTAAAAGCCAAAGTTTATAATGAATTACATGCACTCTATTGGAATAAAGTTGGTATATTTTTAAATTAATCAAAACTTATTTTCTTATATATCATTATTTTTTATTTTATATCATATCATAATTATTTAGTTTTTAGTCTTGACGGTAATTACAGTCCTTGTGTTAGAATGAAGGAAATGTATCTTTTTGTGCCCCCCCCAAGATGCCTTGCCTCATTAAGAGGTGGTTCTAGCTGGCCCCGCCTGTTTTCCCAGCCCTGGGGCCACGTGGAATCCGCAGAACCGGAAAGGCGGTTCTAGCTGGCCCTGCCTCCCAGCCTTGGGACCACTTGTAGCCAAGATGGTGCCTGGTGGTGAACCCGGAGGCGGTCCTGTGGGCTGTGACATAGAATTAGGCCGCCCTTAGGGTGGTCCCTCAGCTCTCTGCCCTTGACAGACAGCTCAGGCGTCCATTCACAGCCCCTACATAGGTGCACGTACCCCCTCCCCTTCCGCCACTCTCTGACCCATTTAAAAGCTGCTCATTTCCGCCATTAAAGAGAGTCTTATCACTGACTTGGCTCCCGGACTGTCTGTTTGTCCGTGGAAAGGGAGGCTGGGTGTGGGCAGTCTGTCTGCTCTTTCCTCCTCTTGGCTTGTCCGGGTGGGGTGTGTTTTCCCGTCTCTCCTGCAGGACAGGAGAGCGCGGGAGGCTAAAAACCCCAACATCTTTTCAGGTCAGCATTCACTGACCACACGCGTTTTGAACTCAATAAATAACACAACATGGAGCTTTTCCTCTCATGCTTTCCTTCCTCCAGAGATCCTATTAACCCTTTACCTGCACACCACTGGATGAAACTGATCCACAGAACATGGTGGGTATTCTCAGATCTAACCAGTGCTGTCACTTAACAAGAGTCAAGATTTAACTTACAGAGATCATTTTTTTTGTGGTATTTTAACTTTCAATCTGGAGTAGCATGTACCAAAGGAACATACACATAAAAGTTGATCTCAAACATACACTAGGGTGTTCTAAGATGTTGAAAATATGCCAAATACAGTCTTTCATACAGTAAGGTATTAGACTCTTTTTCACTTCCTTCCTTCCCAAAGGAAAAGGGGTCATTTTCATGTGTTACTGGGGAAGGAGACTGTTTGGAAGCTTTTATCCTTGAAACAAGCCAGGGAAAGAGAGGATGTGTGAGATAGAATTCACCTCTGATCCAAGTACTGTGTGATTTTTTTATGTTCTGTTTCTCTGCCATCAGATGGAGAATATAAGAATCCTGATTTCTCAAGGTTTTAGACAAGAAGGAATGGAGGAATTCTAGTCATTGGATTTCTTTACCATCAATCAGGTGTGGCAGGAAAGAGAAGGAGGTAACAGCATGGAAGAATCTGTCCAGGCATTTGGAGTGGAGTTTTCTGTCTACCTGGTCAGGGACTCCGATTCTTCATTTATTGCAGCACCTGCAGAGAACTGAGAAATACAAGTATGCCTGAAGGATTGGATTGGCTACCACCTATGATTATCTCAGGCAGGAAATAAAGGCTACATGCTTTTGTAAGAGCCTTCTGATTTGGCTTCCTGGAGTTTCAAACCTTTCATTTGATAATTTATAAAGCAGCAGCAGCAGTAGTAGCAGCAGCAGCAGAAGCAGTAACACTAGTAATGAATCTGATGAAGGGCCTGGCAAAGACAAGGCAATCTTCCCTAAGTTTTCCTAAAAATGTTGCTCAAACTTCTTGTGCAAGTCCCCTTCCTTCTTTGGGTGGTTTTTCCTCTAGGTATGATGGAAAAAAATTGAAAGGTTGCTGTGAGTCTGTGAGTGGTTAGCACATAACAAGCATAGAATAAACAAATATAGTGAGTGTTCTTCATATTTCCAGTGTGTTTCATAGGTAGGACATGGCTCTAATGCATTCCCACTCTTTGGTCCCTCCTGTCCTGATTAGCTTGGGCTTCACTCACTTTAATTCACAATGAACTAGAAATAATTCTGGCTTTTCATTGAGGTTGTACTTCTCTGATATTTTGTTTGTTCCAAATATAGTACAGAGCTTAAAGAAATCTGGGCCATCTGTTACAAATTGAGTAATTTTACTTAGAAACCTAAGATTCCATAAATTCCTGAAAAGGCAGGCATCTTGGCGATGATGGGCCCTACTTCTTCCATGGGAGCAAATGGCTAGAGTCAAGCAGCAGCTAGGTCCTTTTAGTGTGAATTGTCAAGAGGTTGGGGCCCATCTGGCCTTTGTTTACCTGATCTTCTTGATCATAAGGCAATGCAGGGATAGATATGAAATTCCACATTGAGTAAATATCCTATTTTTCACCTCTACCATTTTCTTATCTAGCCACTTTAAATCTTAGATGTGGAGTGAGGTGACTCAGTTTGGAATATGAATCAAAATAATCTGTTAAGAGGTCAGGACAGTCAAGGTTGTAAGGTGAAAATAAACAACTGGTAATTCTCAGTGCCTTACAACAACAAGAGTTTATTATTTGTTCTCACGCACACACACACACACACGTAGACACAAAGTGAAAACATGCATGGATAAGTACAGAAGTGTACAGGTGCAACGAGAGGACAAATGACACACTGGCTGACAAACCCACTCAGAACCCCACTAAGACTGATCATATTAGATTGCACAGTGCTGTTTTTATAAGACACATAAAAAGGCCTCAGCTTCCAAAGACACAAGGGATGGAGTTACAAGAATATCCAACTTCAGTGAAAGAATTGCCCTACAAAAGGGTCTGAAAGCTTATAAAACACCTGAAAGCTTAAAAAGCATGGTAAGCATTTTGAACACAAACTATTTCGCATATTCAGAAACAGGGTAGCAAATAGGCAGTGCTCTAGCGATGCCTCCTCCTCTGGGCTCTTAGTTCAACAGGGGGATGTAGCCCAGATGGCCAATAGGCACTGAAACAGAGTTGGGCAAATTGGAAGGCTCCAGTCCAATATCTCCAGCAGAACCTGTAGACAGAAAGGAAGAGGGGAACAGACAGATCATACCCACGTTCCAGATCAGCTCTCCCTTCTTTTTTCTGTCTAACATAATCAGATATTTGCCACTAAACCCACTGCAGTGATCTAATCTGATTTCTCCTCAGCCAGTTTTAGGTCTTCCATCCCAGCCATTAATTAATCTCTTTTGGTCAAACCCAGGGTCTCGTCATACGCTCCTTCTATCAGGAATAAGCCCTTGATCTGTCCTACCCACAGGGGCCAGCCTAGTCTCCTATACTCACCTTTTCAGACCACTGTGATCAGCAGCTTCTCCAGCTTCAGCCACCTTTCTAGCAGTCACTTGGTGTGGCTTCTTTACTCTCTGGACAGAGAGCACCTTTTCAGTGCCACAATGCCCAACCTCCTGCCCCAGCTTCCCTAGGTGTTCACCTCTCCTTCCAGCTCCTAGAGCCCTTCCTATCTCCACACATCAGTGAGGCTTAGTGTGAAACACTGCTTGGGAAGACCTCCAGGCCCCTCCTCCAGACAAAATTCTCCCAGAGAGCAGTAATCTGATCTCTTGCAAATGAAGCCCTCATTACTTCTGTATGTTCCTCAGCCCACAGAACACAGAGGAGATCTGAGGAGCAGGCTGTGGCCTAGGGTCAGAAGACTTTGTTCTTCTATTTTATAAGATGCATTCCGTGACAGCCTCAGGGAGCCCCAGTTCCATTATTCCCTGTCACCAAGAGACTAGCCATTGAATGTTGGGCCAAAAGCACAATAAAGTGAAGCCTCACTGAACAACTCTTAAGTTCTAGCTCATTTGTTAGGCTCAGGAAATTGGTGCCTGACTCTGAGGTACAACACACCAACCCCAGTTTCCCAGCCAGAACCAAGTTACTACAACATTCCTCCTCCTATTTCCCAATTACTCAGCCTTGTATTAGTCCTACAAAGAGCAATGTACCTGGGGGGTTGGAGGGCTGATGACAGGACTTGGAGTTAGCAGCGCCCCGAGAAGAGTTTTTCAGGGCCAGTAGAGCCTCAGCAGCTTCCATCATCTGCTGCCACTCTAAGGCAGCAGAAACAGAAGCTTGGTCCGAGGTATTGGGGACCTACAATGGAAAGGGTATGAGAGGATGGTGGCTAAGAAACTACACCTTCTTCTGCTGAGACAAGTGTACCTCAGTCTCCATTCCCTCAAGCTGCCATTCACCCCCACATTCTTCTGCACCTCCCATCAGCAAAGCTCTTCTCCAAGTTTCTGGTCCCCATTCCTTCCAGTACCTGCGGCTGCAGCAGAAGAGAGTCAGAACCGCCATAAGGTGGATAGATCAGACTTGAGCTTCTGGAAACAATGAAAGGAGAGGCCAGTGGATTAAACCTTCTGGTGGATATGTACAACAAGGAGATCATGAGGGTTAGTGATTCATAACATTAAGATATAGTAATATGAATGACTGCTGAGTCCCTCATTCTTGTACTTTCTCCTCCTTGATCTGTTTCCATTCCGTACCTTCTTTCTGTGCATCTTTCCCAAGACACCAATTTCTACCAGCTTTTCTCTAGTAGGGCTGTAGTAAAGATGACAATGATATCAGAGAATCCTGGTTCTGATCTGGAAATGTATCTGGAGAGATGTGATTAGGGTCTATTTTTGAGGATAAGATCTTACCTCCATTTGGCTCTTTCCCAAGGTCTCCATCGATCAGCATGGCCCAGACTCAGGAAGCTTCCTCTACTGACTTATAGACTTTCCCCTGCATGTCTATGCCCCTCGCCATCATGGCCCCACTTTTTTCATTTTTATGCTTAATTTAATCTTTGAAATATCTTTATACTTATAGAAAAGTTGAAATATGCTTTGATACATTTGAAAATAAATACCCTTCCTCCAGTAAAATTGTTTTCTTATGCAATTACAGTGTTAGTTCAAAATAAGCCTCTTAACATTGCCACCTTACTTTTAAGCAAAGTATAAAATACAAAACAAGTTACAGAAAGATTGCCCTACTTTGGGGCAGGATTTTCTCTTCCATGGTTTTCAATGTGGAATAACAATTCCCATAGGTTGCAAGTCTAATAGGTACAGGGTCTTGTGCTAGTAGTCTTTTCAGTGTTATAGGAGTAGAATATTTCCCCTACATGCTCACTGGGAATCAGAGGACCAGAAAACATAAAGCTATGTGTCCAAAGTCTAACCAATAGGAAATATCAAAGCTAAGACACCTATCTTTCTCCATTAGTTTGAGATGCTGTCTTCTCCTTCCATCTATTTCCTCTGCCTCTTCCTACCTCTCAAAGAAACAAGCTCAAGGTTAGATATACAATAACACAAGACACAAGTGACTCCTTGGTTTTGCTCTACTCACATGATAGGCAGAGCAGGAGGCCCATAGAGCTCCCCGGAATGAGAAGCTGACATTTCCTTCTCCAAGGTCCCTGGAGTATATGGCAGAGATGAAGTTGCTGGAGGCAAGCTGAGCATCAGAGGTCTTTGGGAGCTCTCCTACAGGGGCAGAGATCACAGACAGAAAACCTATGGTACCAGGATAACCAAGGAAAGAATCTGGATGGGCATGTTTTAGAATATGATCAGGAGCCTAGATTGTCAGAAGTTAGCAGACTAGCCCAGGTCTTCTGACAGATACTGAGTACAAAAGAGATGTCATTTTCCAGGAAGTCAGATGGCAAGTAGTATGTAAAGTTGGAGATGGAACCTGTATCGTTAAGACACACTGGGAGTCTCTAAGGGGCTGGGGAGGAGGAACTTGTCCCACTGGCAACAGATTCTCACCTCCTGGAGAGTTATACAAGTGCTGGTCCCAGGCTGAGACATACTGCTCTCCATCCCAGCTGTAAAAGACCAGGAACAACTTAGATGATGGTTTTTCTACCACCCCATTATCATCCCCACATAACCCACCCCCTATCCTGAGGTCCATCTTGCTACCAAATTTGTCTACTTTCACACCACTCTCTGAATCTCTCCATCTTACTAACCCTTGGTAGCTAACATTAATATGTTTTTACACAGATATACTAAGATCATGCATAAGTATTTGCCCTAGGCAACACTGGTAGGACTAATGATAGAACCACCCATACTTCCGCTGCCCAAACTCAGGCTTCATCCCTAGCCAGAGACACTCACTGAGGGCACTTGCTTCAATGGCCAGCCTCTTGACAGGCATAGGAGATTGGGAAGCCATACTCTTCCTTGATCTTGATCCTTGCTTCCTCCTTCGCTCTTCACGATGCTCCCTCCTGGGAGTACCTAGAGAAGATATTTTCTTGTGGTGTTCCCTAAAGGGGATAGGATGATAACGTTAGTCAAATGTAGAGTAGGCCTGGCCTTTCCTTTTGCCAGACACTAAAGTGACAAGAAAAAGGCACAGTTTTGACACTAGTAGACCAGAAGAGGCTGGTGTACTTTCCCCCATGATTTGGGTACTAATACCATGGCAGAAAACTATGCATTTCGGGGGGCTAAGTTCAGTCCCCCATGGGGCCAGTACTACCCACTATGGTACATTTGAGGCTGGAGGGGCAGCAGGATATAGCACATGTCTTTGAGTTCCATGGTTCTAGGGTCAAGAGTGGAGGTGAGAATGGGCACACAGTCCAATACCCCCATTTTACTTTCTTTGCCCTTGAAAAGGACTATGAGATATGGCTGGTAGCCTCTTCTACATCCCGCTTGCTCTTATCATTGTCCCTCCCTTCTTTCCTCCATAGCTATGTCTAGCTGTCATCTTAACATTCTTCCTCAGGTAGCATCCTTCCCATGACGTTCCACTCATACATTGCCCCCACACACACAGCCACCTGACATGTTTCCCTACATTTTGAACCTGATCATGAGCTCCTTGCTTACCTTCATTGCATGCATGGCATTTTCTACCAAATATTGTTTTTTCTTTCACCTTCATTCATTCCCACATTTCTCCATGGACAGAATGCTAGGTCCTCATCTAGACAACAGACCACCCCCAGTGCACCAATTCTTCTCTTGGGCCCACATATCCTTCCTGCATGCATACAAATGATACATTTCCTCCTCAGTCTCCCACTCCTCTCCAATACTCCTCTCTGCTCTTCAAGGATGATGATGGTCAGGCCTTCTACTCTTATCCCCACCACTTCCTGGCCCCAAGTGTCCAAACTGGCATCCACATACTACACTGTGTCCTCAGGAAGCTCAATCATTCTATTCTCAACTTTACTGTGAAAGGCCCTGACATGAGGCCTGATCCAGGGGACAGTGTTTAGGAATCTTTCCTACAGGGGCTCAGGTAGCACGAAGGGGGTGGCATCCTGCTGCAGTGGAGAAAATAGGATGGAATTTGGAGGAGCAGGATGAAGGGAAAACAGGAGCATGGATAATGAGGCATATTCCCACACCAGTCTGCAGTTATAGCAACCATCAGCTAGGCACAATCAATGGACTGTTTAGATAAGATCTAACTTCCTAGCAGAGTGCCAGTGGCTCATGCCTGTAATCCTAGCTACTCAGAAGGCTGAGAGCTCAAGACTGCAGTTTGAAGCCAGCTCTGGCAGGAAAATCTGTGAGACTCTTATCTCCAACTAACCACCACCACCAAAAAAAGAAGAAAAAAAAGCCAGAAATAGAGCTGTGGCTCAAGTGGTAGGGCACTAACCTTGGGCCTAAAAGCTCAGAGACAGCACCCAAGTCCTGAATTCATGCCCCATACAAAGAAAATATAATTTCCTCTCCTCTCAGGCCAGCTCCTGCTGTTCTTCCCCATTTCCTAGAAACGCTAATGAGCTGCCTTTGCTTTTCTATCCCACCCCCTCATGTCCAGTGACCAATGAGCATGATATCTGTTGTTGGCACTCTGCAGTTTTGCTCTCTCGCCTCCTTGTGGCCACTTGCATTCACTGCACTAAGTAAAGCTCATGCATGCCCTGAAGTGAACTGGATTCCTTATGGATGTGAAATATGTAGTATCCATGCAGTCATCTGTCTTTTAAAAATTCATCTTGGGATTTTGGAATTCCCATGTCAATTTTCCTCAATTATGAGCTATCCTAAATTCTCAGGGAACATTTAATAGCCACCTGGAGACATTTTGGTTCATATGTGTGGGTCTGTTTTTGAGTTATCTATGTTGCTCCATGGTTAAATTTGTCTGTTCCTGTGTTGATGATACTTTAATGCTCCATAACATAACTTGATGTCTGCTAGAGGACACTGGAAAATCTTATCCCATTTCTTGAAAACATACCTTCTTTGTCTGTGCAGAAATGTGCAAGTCAGTACTGGTGATTGAACTTAAGCCCAGGCACTATACTTTAGCTTTTTTTTCACTCAAGGATGGTGCTATCCCACTTGAGCCACATCCTTTTTGGTGGTTAATTGTAAGTAACAGTATCATGGATTTTTCTGCCTTGGTTGGCTTTGAACTGTGACCCTCAGCCTCCTGAGTAGTTAGGATTACAGGTAAGAGCACCTAGACCTGGATTGTTTTTTCCAGTACTGGAGTTTGAACTTAGCACTTTGGGCTTGTTAACAAATTTTTTAAATGAGAATTTCAATGTTACATTGAACAATCATGCTGCATGTTTATATATGAAGGCTTGTTTAGTGGTGTTCTGATATTACCTGCAAATCTGTTAGTAATAAAAATCATTAAATTTATAAGCATCTTCTAGTGCTGGCATGACCACCCAATACAAAGTCTAGTAAAACTAGCAAATTGGGATTTATTTGGGTTGCTCTGATTTTACAAAGAATGTTGCAAAAATTTCTCTATGAAAATAGTTTCCACCATATTTCTTTCTTCATGTCCTGTCTCTTCCTTTATCCTTTCTTTCTTTTTTTTTTTTTTGGCCAGTCCTGGGGCTTGGACTCAGGGCCTGAGCACTGTCCCTGGCTTCTTCTTGCTCAAGGCTAGCACTCTGCCACTTGAGCCACAGCGCCACTTCTGGCCATTTTCTGTATATGTGGTGCTGGGGAACCGAACCCAGGGCCTCATGTATACGAGGCAAGCACTCTTGCCACTAGGCCATATCCCCAGCCCTCCTTTATCCTTTCTACATTCCTCCCCCTCCTTCCATTATTTCCTCCCTTCTTTTCTTTCTCTACTAGATTAAGGAACGTTCCTTATATTCTGAATGTTCATTTTAAAATCACAAATATATTTTCCTGTAATGAAAATGGTCGGGACTCTGGTTATTTAATTTGCTAATTCAATGATTGACATTCATGAATCCTCTCAAAATCTTTATCTTGTAATCAAAATGTAGAACAATCATAAGGGTATGTCATTGTGAGCTTTCAAAAATTACAAATACAGCCAGGTGCCAGTGGCTCTCACCTTTACTCCTAGATACTAAGGAGGCTGAAACCTAGAAGATCAACATTCAAAAACAGCCCAAAGCAGAAAAGTTGGTGAGACTTCATCCAATTAAATAGCAACAAAACCCCCACAATCATCTGGAGGTATGGCTCAAGAGGTAGAGCACCAGCCATAAACAAACAAGGCAAGTGCTAGGAGGCCTTGAGTTCAAGCCCTGGTAACAACACACATACACACACACACACACACACACACACCACATACAATCCAATTAGTAAACAAAGTGAAGAACTGAAAGTATTCTCAACCCAAACCTCTTTCATTTTCCTTCCATCTCTAGATTTCTCATTTTAAGCTAGCTTTTCTCTCCTAGATAATGTGACACCATTATGAGGGAAAGATTACTTTTGTGTATGCTTGGAGGTTCATTCTGCTAATATTTTGCTTAGGATTTTTGTATGTTGTGTTCAGGGAGGGATATCAATAGTTTCTTTCTCACATGCTGTCTTTATCTGGTTGCACAGTCTCTTAGGTTGACTTGGAGAAGAATGTAATTTCTACCTGAAACTGTTTGGGTTTTGAAATATTGCACTGATCTATCTTGAAACTTTACTACGAAATAGGTCCAAAAATATCTGGGATGTGTTTTCCTTATTTTAAACCTGTCCTGTATTTACCTCAAACATATACAAAAAGAATTATATTTGTATGCTAGCCCTATAAGCAACCTGCAGGTTCATTTCACTAGAGCAGTGGCCCTTCTCAGAGTCACCTACAGGACTTCTCAAAACAAACACATAACTCTATGTTCTACACTTGTCTCAGTTTACACCATCTATAGTGAGACTACAGGATGTGTGTGTGTGTGTGTTTGTGTGTGTGTGTGTTTGTGTGTGTGTGTGTGTGTGTGTGTGTGTGTGTGTGTGTGTACTAGTAGAGCTAGTGCTCTACCACTCTACCAGCTCCACTTTGGGATTTTTAATGGTCAACTGGAGATGAGTCTCACAGACTTTCCTGCCCTGGCTGGCTTTGAATCATGATCCTCAGATCTTAGCCTCCCAAGTAGTTTGGATTATAGGTGTGATCCACTACTGCGCAGCTTTTCAAGAGTTCTTTTAAGCAATTACTGTTAAGTATGCCCATATGAAATAGATTCTTTTGACTTTTCATTTTAGAAGCACACAAGGTTGGAATAAAATGAGGACTCACCTAGATTCCCATAAACATATTGGTTTATCTGTCAACATCATTGCTCTTTTGCTTAACTATCAGATAGTTTCAAGACTTTAATCCACTTATAAAAATATCATCTACTAAGGATCAGCATGATGTCCCATACAATGACAAGAGCATTGTCTCACTCAAGAAATTTAACAATCATATGATAACTGTAGCCTATGTCTATATGAAATCCATATTTCAGTTTCCCTACCGGTCTCAATAATATTTCTGAGAAACTAATTTGGGTATCGATTTAATGAACAAACACATATCAAATTCACTTGCCAAGTGACTTAAAATGATGGTGGGATGTGAAAGTGTGTTTCAAGAGGTAGAGCACCAGTCTTGAGGAAAGGAGCCAAGCAAGAATGTGAGGTCCTGGGTTCAAGACCCAGTACAAGCACAAAAAATGATGAAATAATGAATTTCTGAATTGGGGCTTAAATACAGGTTTCTTTACCTGCTAATAACACAATCCACAGCTCAAGCCATGATCTCAGCCCTAAAGATATATCTTGGTAAAGACAAGTGGAGAAAACTGGGTTCAGGTGTCTCATGCCACTCAGGAGACTGAGATAGGATGGTCAAGTTTTGAAGCCAGCTGGGGCAGAAATATCCCTGAGACTCTCATCTCTAATTAACCAGCAAAAAATCCAGAAGTGGTGACGTAGCTGAAGTGGTAGAGTGCCAGATTTGAGCAAAAAATGGAAGCTCGGGGTGCTGAGTTCAAGCCCTAATACCAGAAAAAAAGGAGCAAAAGAAAGAAAAATTCAGAAAAAAGAAAATCATTTCAAGAATTTGTACATTGGCATCTGACAGTAGGGACCCAAGCACGTAATCCTAGCTAGTCAGGAGGTTAAGATAGGCGGATTGTGGTTCAAAGCCAGCCTGCTCAAGAAAACCTATGAGACTCTTTGATAGGAATCTCCCTTGTTTTCATGACCCCAGGTTGATCCCACAGCCCACTGATCACTCTCCAATTAACCAGTAAAAAAAAGCTCAGGGACAATGCTCAGACCCTGAGTTCAAGCCCCAGATGCGGTACTTAAAAGGAAAGAATATATACATTTGCATGACAAGTAGCTGTTGCATGAGAAGGGCTCAATTTCTGCTGACTTCATTTAGTACAAAAGAAGAGAATGTGATTAGTTCACAAGGTTCTACATTTAAGCTGCCTTAGGGAAGGTTCTTTGACATGTCTGACTCAGAGGTCAGGGCAGAAACAGGAGCATTTGTTTAGATCTCAGGCTGGAAACCATGGAAAGCAGTGGAGTGTGCCCAGGCATAAGAAAAGTGCCAGGGGAGTGCAACCTAGGGCTATATGCAAACAAAAGGCTGAGGGTAGAAGGGTAATAAGAAAATGATGCTAGGAGACTCGGATAAAAAGATAGACTCACTTCTAATAACTACATATAGTTAATTGAAGTTGGTCTCTAAAGACCTTGCTAGAATAAAAATTGTCATTGACGTTTTTGTTTTTTTAAGTGACTCTATGAAGTTAGGCACCTATGGCTCATGTCTGTAATCCTAGCTACTGAAGAGGATCAAGATTCAAAGTAAGCCTGGGCATGAAAAGCACATGAAGAAAAGCTGGAAGTCGAGGCATAGCTCAAGTGGTAGAGCCTTGAGCAAAAAAGCTAAGCAGGAACTCAGAGCCCAAGTTCAAATCTGAGTACCGGCACTAAAAAAATAAATAAATTGGGTTTGTAACGCCAAATATTCTCATGTAAAGAAACACTTTGTCCCTGAGAAATTCTTATCTCCAATGAGCCAGGGGAAAAAAGACAAAACAAAAAACCAGGTGCCTGTGACTCATGCCTATAATCCTAGCTACTTCATGAGTCTGAGATCTGAGGATTGCAATTCAAAGCCATCCTGGGCAGAAAAGTCCGTGGGACTCCTATCTCCAATAACTACTCAGAAAAGGCCAGAAATGGTGCTGTGGATCAAGTGCTAGAGCGCTAGCGTTGAGCACAGAGAGGCTGAAGGACAGTGCCCAGGCCCTGCGTAAACCCAGGGATGGAAAAAAAAACAGCCACAAGTACAGTCAACCTTAAGCCAGAAAGCTGAGCTGGAAAGTGAGAACAAAAGGGCTGAATTGCACACACACACACACACACACACACACACACACACACACACACACACACAAACACCAACTGGAGGCCAGTGGCAATACTTTAATAGCATTAGCTTGACAAGAAAATTTGCAAACAATGCAAGATGCAGCAATTCCCAATTTACTTTATGAGGTCAGCAATACCCTCTCACAAAAAAGGTTACACAACTAGTTATATTAGACTATTATAGATAACTATTCCTAATGGCCACAGATGTAAACTTCTTTCATGAAATCCTAATAGTACATGAAAAACATAATCTATCACCAAGTATAGTTTTACCTAGGAAAGTAAGGTGATTGTACCATTTAAAAATGCACCAAGCCAGGTGCCAGTAGTCCACGCCTTTAATTTCAGCTACTCAGGAGGCTGAGATATGGGGGTCATGGTTCCAAGCCAGCTTGGGCAGTAAGTCCATGAGATTCTTCTCTCCAATAAACTACTCAGAAAAAGCCAGAAGTGGCATTGTGACTCAAGTGGTAGAGCACTAGCCTTGAGCAAAGAGCTCAGGGACAGAGCATAGGCCCTGAATTCAGGCCCTAGGACAGGAAAGAAAAGAATGCATCCGCAAATTTTATATTAATGAAATTTTTAAAAAAGAATAATAATTTTCAAATGTGTAATAAAAATTCAATTAATGACACCACCATTAAAGATTTTAAACAGAATAACACAGAAGTGCAGTCATAGCCTTGGGAGGTTAATTGAGATACACTGCATACATTGTAGAAACATTTCAAGGGAACAAATGGCCCATAGAAAGCCTCAGGTGCTCATATATGCTAAAAAAACAAATTTAAAGATCTGATAACAGCTTCTTACAGAGTATCCTCAACCCACTAAAAGATTTTTTTCAGTGAAAAAGTTGTCTTTAATGGGGGAAGACAAAATGCTTTTGTCATAAACTGAGAAATAAGGCAGAATCTCTCCACAGACTACTCATCGGCACATGCTATGATACTACAGGCTCTACACAGTGCAATTAGGCAGGAAACAGAAACAAGAGCCAAATATATGGAAAAAGAGGAAGAAAAGACTGTCTTCATTTACAAATGCCATGAATGTTTACACAAAAAAATACTATCTAATTCAGGAAATATTTCATGGATGTCATTATGAAAAAAGAAACACAAGCTCTAAGGCAATTAAATTGACTAATGGCACTGGGAAAAGTGGAACTCCATAAGGACAACAAACAAACCTCAATAGCTCACATTACTTGCACACATTAAGTCAAAATAAATGACAGATCTAAGTGGAAAATACTAAATTTTAAAATGCATGGGAAACACAGGAGAAATTTTGTGTCATGAGAATAGGGAACAATACCTTAGGTAGTAGATACATAAAGCAGGCAGACTTATGGAAACTTTGAAAGACAAAAGGCTTTGATTTGCAGTGGTAGGTTTCAATATCTCAGCTAGGCCCAAGTTTCCAATCCTGTATCAGATCCTCATCATTGACCTTTACTTGTAGCAACTACAAGAACAGAAAACTGGGCCCATTATTGCCAGCTGCAAATGTTCACAACAGTATCTTAGGTTCAGTGCACTACATTCTCCCTTTCCTCTATTTCTTGGCCATTTTTTCCTTCACTCACCACAGGCATTAGTCCTTGGGAAAACTTCACTGACTCCATTTCAAGTCTTTCAAGTCTGGGGGAGGAGAATTGTCCCTCTCTGTCCTCCTAGAGCCCTGTAAACTTCTATCACTGATCTTCCTAACTCATTTCTAATGATGATTTAGAACAACTGAATCTGGATCAGGGCATTCTGGGAGAGACTCACAACAAAGACCAGCCCTATGTCCCCAAGGCTGTATAACCAACACATTGCTAAATCACCCCATTTAAAAAATAAAAAGACTGAGGTCACCTCCATCCCGTCTCCCTATAAAGGGTACTTACTGCACGGAGTACTTACTGCAAGGGAGTTCTTTTGAAGTCCATGGTGTACCCCCACAACTGGGCCCCCAGAAGTATTCACCTCTGCTGCTGTGCCTAGACAAGCCCAGCCTTTCCTCCTCCCAGAGTACCTCACATCTCAAACCCTCCAGGCTCCAAACCGCCTTCTACTGGCCACCAGACACCGACTGATTCCCACGCATGCCTCGGAGCAGAAAACCCTGATCCGACTGAGCATTTCTCACCTAGCTCCCACTCCTTTGCTTCCCACTCCAAAGTTCCTTAGAACTTGACGGACTTCACTCTTGAGAATCAAGTTGGGACTCAGGAAAGAGCCAAATGATCTCTTCAATCTACAGCGTACCCACCAATTGAGAACTCACCTTCTACCTGGATGTTTGGGCATTTTTTTGTTCAGCAAGCAGAAACCTGGCTTGTGACTGCCGAGCTGTCCGGAGACAAGGCGAAAAGTGAAAAGAGACTGGAGAGGTGGGAGTAAAAGACTCGGGAACAAGGAAATACCTTGTACCAGAAATGTATCAATTGCTTGAGCACTGAGTACAGGGCTATAGGGGGAGGGAAGGGAGGGAGGAGAGAAGAATGGGCGGGGATAGGGGCCTGGAGGAGATGTAAGGGGCGGGTTTCTCTGTGCTCTTTGTACCAAGTAGAGTGAGGAGCTTAGCAGATCTCATGAAGGAAGCCCTATTGGTCACTCCAGGCACAGGCACATCACGCACGCACGCTGGAAACATGCCCTTTTCTGCGTTCTTTCCACATGGGAAACTGGGGATTCTCATTTCCTTTCCTTCTCTGGAACACCTTCGGAGAGGCTGGCAATTGACTGCCAAGGTTAGGCTGCACCCCAGCACTTGCACCTGAGAGGGGGTGCACATCATTGTTGCTGAATGCAGCAGTGAGTGGTAGTCATAGTGGGATAGTAAGGTAATTGATTCTCTTTTGCTCCTTTTTTTTTCTTTTTCTTTTTTTGTTGCTGGTCCTGGGCTTCAATTCAGGGCCTGGGAACTGGCTTTTTGCTGGTTAATTGGAAATAACAGTCTCACAGATTTTCCTGCCTGGGTTAGCTTTGAACCTCTCACTTCTCAGCCTCCTGACTAGCTAGGATTATAGGCGTGACCCATCAGCACCCAGATCATTGATTCTCTTTGCAGTCTCTCAAAGAGAGCCCAAGGAACAAGCCAGCATGTGTGACACTGTGGAGGCCTCATTCAATGGCCAAGACCAGCGTAGGGAGCCTCCTCATCTGAGAGTGTCTTGGAGGACCCAATTCCAGATACTGCTGGCATGTGTGACCAAGCCCTTTAGGTTAGCTCAGGCCAAACTGCCTCTCGCACCACTGTCACCCCAGTCCAGCACCCTCCCTTTCTATCTCACCAAAAGAACTCCAGGTAAACCCTGAAACCTCCAAACCTCCCAGGGCCCACCTGTCACTGCTTTTCATGCCAGGAGAGGATACAGGAAACACCATCACTGAGATCCCAGAAGTCACCACCAGAGGAATGAACAGTGACCAAGACCCTCTGCTGATCAAAATTCCTGCTCTTCCTAGTAGCTCTGTACCTGGGCCTAAATAAGCAACACTATCATTCACTATTGTTGTGTCATGACAGTTGATGTCACCTTCTGTGTGCCACAGTTCTGGTGATGGAGTGGTGGCGAGAGGCAGCTAGCGTTGTCCTTAGCTGTCTAAGGTTGTCTACACTGTCCTTGAGACAGGGCAGCTTGCTAGAAGCAATGTCCTAGCAACAAAGAATTAACCAAGGCTGGCAGCTCTGGCCTTCATGGGGCCTTGTATATAAGAGTGGGAGCACCGGCCGTGATGGTGCACGCCAGTAATCAATGAGGAGGATGAGCCAGGAGGATCACAAGTTCAAGACCAGCCTGGGATACACCTTGGGTTAGGAATATGGCCTAGTGGTAAAGTGCTCACCTCGTTCGTATACATGAAGCCCTGGGTTCGATTCCTCAGCACCACATATATAGAAAAGGCCGGAAGTGGTGCTGTGGCTCAAGTGGTAGAGTGCTAGCCTTGAGCAAAAGAAGCCAGGGACAGTGCCCAGGCCCTGAGTCCAAGCCTCAGGACTGCCAAAAAAAGGAGTGGGAAGGAATAGCAGGTCTCCTGAAATGCACTTGGCAAGCTGCATATGGGAAGAGGCCTGGGGAGTGTTTATAAAGTGTAGGAAGCAGGCGAAGGAAAGGTCTGCAGATCCTATGAAGGGGCCTTAACTTGCTACCTACTCAAAAACAGCTCCCCAGCATTCCAACCCCCACCTGGCTTCAGGGAAATTCCCAGCAAAAAAAAACTTTGTCTCTAATTGCAGAGAAAGTTTCTTCCTGTGACAGGGGCTTTGTTCTCTCCTGGGAGTGACCTTGAAATGGAGGGCAACATAGTTTGCTCAGGACAAATCTCCAAGGGAGGTTGGATCACCTTTAAAAACTACCACTGTGGAGGAGGCCCTGTTGGAAATTTCAAGACTAAAACTTTGCAGCACAGCACCCAGCTGACACACAGTCAATGGCTCACATCTATAATACTTAGGTACTCAAGTGGCTGAGATTTGGGGATAGAGGTTCAAAGCCAGCAGGAAACTCCATGGAACTCTTATCTCCAATTAACAGCCAAAAATCAGAAGTGAGACTATGAATCAAGTGGTAGAGCACTAGCCTTGAGCAAAAAAACCTCAGGGACAGTGCCTAGGACCTGCGTACAACCCCCAGGACCAGCACCAAACTAAAAGGAATTGCCAGGGCAATGCACCGACATGTGAGATGTGTTTTCATTATGGAAGAATCTAACTGGGACACAGGAACCCCACACTGCCCTTTTACTCAAAGACATCACGTTCTCTATGATATTAATGGCATGAAAAATGTTTGCATGGCCAGCTGTGGGAATTCATTGCCCTTTGCATGCTGAGAGGCCAATATCTGCAAGCAGGAATGAGATGGGGTTAGTGTGGACAGCAGAAAGCACATCAAGTCCAAATACCTTTCCTATATGCCTGCAGGATAGACAGGGTGACATCCACAGGTACAAAACAGGCAAGCTGTTTATTCTAGTGTAATCAGTTGCTTTCAACCACATATCTCTGTAGTTTTGTCATGGCCCAGGTATTACCTGGGTTCCCACGAGACCTCTGTTCTCCTGAGCTGAGTAATATCTCAGTGGGGAACTTGCTCATGTTGCTGCTTCTCCAAAAGTGGCTGGGGCCTCACCTCCTGGGGCTCAGCTCTGCCTACAGAAGACAGGAGTTCCAGTCCCCTGGGGTTAGAGAGTCAGTCTCAAAACTGTTTCTTTGTAGCTAATACCATAGCCCCTGGCCTCAGGCTCTCTACCCTTGAGAGTGAAGAGGTGGAGCTTAGTGATCCTTGTGGGCCTGTGTATGTATGTATATCTGTGTTTGAGCAAATAAATGTATGTAGAGGAGGTGTGAGTGTGTCTATATAAATGTGTGTTTAGTATATGAATATTTGTTGAAGGAAGAAACAGTGTGGTGAAAATCTTCTGCATGAACAAGATGGGTTTTAGTGTAACCAGACTGAGGTATAAAGAGCCTTCATCTCTGCTCCCCTCCTCTAGCACAGACTCACTCTATCCAGTTTTCTCCTATCTGGCTCTAACCATTTCTAAACCACAGCCATCTACCCTACTGCCAACAACAGGCCAATTAGCACTACAGCCAGCATCCCCTGAAAAGTATAGCTTTGCTGCCAATCTGACCTCTTGCTATATAGACTGTAACCTCAGACCTGCCAGGATCTAATGGGCAAGCAGAACTCCTGCCCAGCCCTGACACAAGCCTCCGAACAGGAGATGCTTTCCTCTGAGGCCACCTCCGTGGGAGAATCTCTAGGTGCTTGTAATTAATATTGTTGGTCCTCCAGCCCCTGAGCCCTGGGCCCGACCTAGTGCAAGGGTCACCTCCTCCTTGGCAGCAGCACATTTGTGGAGCATTTTTCCTGGATTCTCAGTAAGGCATCCTTTTGCAACTATGTAGTATCCCAACCACAAGTCCTTGTGAGGAATAATTGAAAAGTCTTAAGTAATCAAGGCATAGAGTATGCTAATTCTACAGGTTATGCATTCTCAAAGGCATACTACAATAGAGCTGAATATCCTTTACCTCACAGAGATGATGATTTTCCTTTGTGACAATACCTAAGATTGAACTCCATGCAAATTCCATGTGTACAATACAGAATCTATGAGCTATACATATGTACATATTTATGTATATTTTATATACTTAAACATTCAATTGATATCATCACATAGGTTCCATAAAGCATTCAAAGAATATAACATTCATCTTAAAATATTATCTGACCAGACACAAGTGGCTCATATCTGTAATCCTAGCTACTCAGAGACTGAGATTCAAGGATCACAGTTCAAAGATAGCCCTGGCAGAAAAATCCATGAGACTCTTATCCCCAATTAACCACCAGAAAACCAGAAGCGAAGGTGTGGTTCAAGTGGTAAAGTGTCAGCCTTCAGTGGAACACCTAAGGAAGAGTGTCTAGATCTTAAGTTAAAGCTCTAATGCTGGCACAAAAGATGTTTCATGCAGTATTTTTTACATATAAAATACATAACTGGATTTTATATAAAGCATAGTCATCATGGTACACGTTAAATGGTCATGATGTATTCATTTTGTAAGTACAAACTTGTGCCCTTCCCTAGAATCTCCCCACTCTCACTCTTTCCTACTCCAGTCTCCGAAAACCATAATTATGCAGTGTCCTTGGAGTGGGGCTGTTTTACATTTCACAATCAATTCCAATAATGCTTTGTCTTTCTGCTTCTTCATTGCCTGATATAATCTATGTCATTACAAATGACCCAGGTAGAGCAGTACTCCCTTCTTTTTCATGACAGAGTTATGCTCCAGTGTGCAAGGATGCCAGCATTACTGTGCATGCACATAGTAAGAGGGTGCATATTTTCACCTATTCATCCATTAATAAATATTTATAGTACTTCCATATCTCAGGTCTAGTGAATAATGTTGAGAATGAACATAGGAATACAGATTACTCTCTCATTTTCTCTGTGTACATATGCAGAGCAGGGGTTTCTAGGTTCTGGGGTAGTTCCACTTGCAGTCTTTGTCCTGTTTTCCTTAGTGGCTGTACAAATTAATACTTCCACCGGCAGTATAAAAGGGTTATCTTTCCTCAATGATTTTGCCATTTCGTATCCCTTGTTTTTGGGAATATCCATCCCACCATGTGTGAAACAAAATCTCAAATGATTTTGATTTCCATTATGCTGGTGTTTAGTGCTACCGTTTGTATATCTTCTTTTTTTGGTGCTGATCCCAGGGCCTTGAACTCAAGGCCTGGGTGCTGTCTCATAGATTGTTTGCTCAAATTTGGCACTGTACTACTTGAGCCAGAGCTTTGCTTTTGGCTTTTGGTGGTCAATTGCAGATAAAAGTCACACAGACTTTCCTGTCCATGCTGGCTTTGAACCATGATCCTCAGATATCAGCCTCCTGAGTAGCCAGGATTGCAGGCATGAGCCACCCAGCGCCTGGCTGTATGTCTTATCTTTTAAACAATGTTAGTTCATTTTTTTTGTCACTAGGAAATTAGGTTAATTATAGGCTACCTTTTTGTCCACACGTGTGAGTGTCTTATATTCTAGATAGTATTCCTTTATGAAATAAGATGCACCAAATCATGATGGCACTGGCAGTACATGCTAGGGCTGGGAGCCTGGGACAAAGAGGATTGCGGGCTCCAAAATGGTTGCTAAAATTACAGCATACCCCCTTTCATTGAGTCTCAGATGAAATTAAAGGACTTGCCCCTCTCCCACACTCCTATCAGAAGCTCAGACCTGTTATTTGTACTAGAGGAGCAGCCAGGGAAGAGTCTTCTTCTCTGTTACAATCAGGGTTAGTAATGGAGCTGTCTCTGGCCCCCAGATCTCCTGACCCTCATTAGCACATTCTGTCTAGCAAGCCCAATGTCACGTCCTTCCTTTCCTTACATTACCTTGCCTTATGTGGTTTCTCCTATGAGAATGTAAGGGGGCCATTTCGCTATATATTTCATTCCCTCTGTGCCTGGAAGGAGACATGTGTGAAGGGATCTTAATGCTGACCTGCAGCATACTATAGGTGCAACTGAAAGAGAAGTAACTGCTGATTTTTTATATCAGAGCCCTTGCTCCAGTGTAAGAAAGGTGCTGAGCTCTGTTCACACACTTTGGGCAACGTCAGGGTCAGGACCTTGGAGAGTTCCCCAAGCCTGAGTGCTTACTTTCACTGAGTAGCTTAAAATTAGAGACAAATGAAGATGGGAGTGGGGGACAGATAATGCAATCAAGAATTCAATGTGTATCCTACAAAATTAAGAATACTGAAGGAAAAGGTGGGTCTGGACAGATGGGTGAAAATGAGAGAGACATTGTTTGTATTATAATCATTGATTGTATTATAATCACAAACTGCTTTGTTAAATGGAAAGTCCTTTGTACACTACTTAAAGATAATAATAAAAAAGAATTAAAGTGAAGTAAGTCAGGCCCACAGAGACAAATGTCGCTATACGTGGAAGCTAGAATTTGTTTATAAGCACATAATTAAATACATTGGGTGGTATGCAAGCATATACAAATGTATTTATTGAAATACAGTATATTAAAGGAAGAACTCAGTGCAATTCCTTGGAAAGGAAAAGTCCAAGTTCAACAAAATAAACCATAGGAAATGGGTACTTGAAAGGGTTGGGGTAGGGTCATGGGGAGAGGAGATGAATGAAGATAAGAAGGGGGGAAGGATTCAGTGACCATTAATGTATATTCTACAAAATTAAGAAAAGTGATGTGAGGGGTGGGTTAGGAGGGATGGCTGATAATATTGAAAGGGGGTAATCAAGACCCATAGTATTCATAAACTGTTTTGTTGAATGGCAAAAGAAAAAAAAGTCAATTGTCTACTTCCCCATCCCATTATCTTTCAAGAACCAGTTTCCTGGTTTTGTTTGGACTGTGAGTTAGTTTATCTATGGAATTACACCATTTGAATTATTTCCTGCAAATACTTTACTTTCATTAATACAGTTGTACACACTTGGATACATACCCATATGTACTTACTTGTGAATTTGTAAACTAGTTCTACCTTCCACAAATGAGGTGAGTGAAGAAAGAAAGGTAGATGACAGTGCAGACACACTAGTCAATGCAAATCCAATGAAATTAAGAAATTTGAGGAGAAGGGTTGGGTTGGCAAGGAAGGGGCAGAATGATTAAAAGAGTCACAAACTGACTTGTTGAAAGGCAACTCTTTGTTAAACTACTTAGAGAAAATAAAATATAATTAAAAAATTGAAGACAAAAGGCAGGCACTGGTGGCTCAAGGCTATAATCCTAGCACATAAGGGAGCTAACAGCTAGAGGATCTCAGTCTGAAGATAACCCACACAGAAAAGTCTGTAAGACTATCTCTAAAAACCTGGGCTAAATGTGTGACACGAGGCCCTGCGTTCAAGTACTAATACTTATTTTAAAAAAGTATAGCCACTTACGTGGTTTTGTATACCTGTTTCCCTCTATTACCCACATGGGATTTCACTAATGTGTGGAAGGGAAACCTGGAGTTTGATTGCAGAACTCTTAGCAGAGCTGGTGCTCTGGTCATTGTGAATTTAGGGACAAATTCAGAGATCAGGCAGAGCTTTCTGTTTCCTTACTGTATTTAGTGATATGAGGATATAGCTAAAATATGGAAAGTTATGAGTAACAAGAACCAGAAATTCAAATTCTGTAAAACTTAAAGTTATCAATACACAAACTTGTCAACAATAGAGTCAACAATAGAGTAACATAAAAATCAGAACATCAATAGCCTTTAGAATCATTTAGTCATGTATGTTAGAGTGATGGGGTAGGTTCAGAACCCTTGTTATAATGGACTCAAGGGACAGCAGGACATGGTGGTGCATTTCTATAATCCCTGCTGTGTAAGAGGTCACAGATAGGATTATTATGGGTCTTGTCAACTCTGGTAAAAATGAAACAATCCTCCCATCTGAAAAAACTAAAGGAAAACAGGGCTGGCATCATGGCTCTCTCTACCTGTATAGCACCTGCCTACTAAGCGTGAGGCCAAATGCAAACCCCCTTAGTGCCAACATGAATGAATGAGTAAATAAATAAGTAAATATGGTTCAGAGGAGACTGGAAGATAGGATGGGAAATAATGATACAACAAGGCACATCAGTGAAGGACTTAAGGAGAATGTATCAACTGCTTGAATTAGAGTATACTTATCTGCAGGAGGGGTGGGGAAAAATCAAAGGCAGGGACCTGGAGATAGATTTTCATGGAGGGAGGAGAACATTAGCTCCTTAATACCCTGTGGGAAGAACAGCTAGATCTACTGGCTTCTGAGCAAAAGTCTCTTCAGATGCCATGTGCATATGACACTTCTGGGAGAATCTGAATGTCTTTGGAACTTTGCTTCTGCTGCTGCTGCTGACTGACCTTCCTTCAAGAGGCTAAATCTCTTTGGAGGACCAGAGGCGGACTCCAGCTTGGTGGGACGGACAGCTCAATATTTCATCTTCCCCAGGGGAAATGAAACTTGAGGACCTGTTGAGTTGTATTCTCTCCAGTGTAATCCACAACTGACCCCACAGCAGGGGGGGAGGGGTTGAGAGTTCTAGAGGTTGCTACTGTACCCAATGAATATAGATCTTTTCCCCTAATATGTCCTCAAGAAGTATTTAGCAAATGCCAGAAACAATAACAGTGTCACTTCCAATGAGGGTTTTTCTCAATTTCCCCAAAAGAGGCTGGCTCAGGAGTAAACACCGTGGTCCTCACTCATTTTGTCCACACGAAAGAGAAGCCTGGCAATGACCTAAGCTGGCTCAGGGAGCTCTAAGTGTGCTGAGCCCTCATGGGAGAACCTGCTTCCACCCCTCTCACTCCTCATAACCATGCTGGCCACCTCCATATCTGTTCCCCCACCCAACAAATCCAGCTCTGAGCCCTTAAGGAACTTGTATCCCTTTTCTTTCCTCCTTATGGGATGATACTGGACACTTAAAAATCAGAGTTCAGGGGCTTGGAATATGGCCTAGTGGTAGAGTGCTTGCCTCGCATACATGAAGCCCTGGGTTTGATTCCTCAGCACCACATATATAGGAAAAACTAGAAGTTGCGCTGTGGCTCAAGTAATAAAGTGCTCACCTTAAGTGAAAAAGCTCAGGTACAGTGCTCAGGCCCTGAATTCAAGCCCCAGGACTGGCAAAAAAATCAGTATCTATGGGAAACATGGTTGCAGAGTCACAAATGGTGACCAAGTCTCCTCTGCTGCTCTTGGGTTATTTCTTTCAAACTATCTTAGTTGCTAAGAATAAAATGAATGTGAACATGCTTAACTAGCCACTTTTCACAATATTTGTTGCCCCTATCTACAGTAATATTCAGTACCTATTGCTTAGGTATTGTGGTTTGGGTAAAGGAGGCAGGACAGGCTCATGGGGGGCACCCCATGTACTCAGCACCCCACTGTATTCAGTTGTGTGGGTTACCACCCTTACTTTGCTTGTCACTATGGGGACAGCACTGTGTTCACAGATGAAAACCTTCTGGTGTCCCACAAATCATCAAGGGAGAGTGATGGATAGTCACCTAGTACAGGGTATATGGCTGGAAAGGAAGGTTGGGGGTTCAAGGACAGGAGGTAGAGTAAGAAGAAGCAAATATCTCCCAGCAATCAGAGCTAAGGATTTGAAAACATTGAGCTATATTGACCCTAATAATCCTCATTCCACATTCAGGCAAAGCCCATGGCCTTGTTTTCCATCTCAGGTTGTTTATCTCATCTTATGACACCTTTATGTTGCGATCTTCCCTTTTTGTATCTTGTAATTAAAAAAAAGCAACAGAGGAAGGGGCAAGCTGTTTGCTGACCGTGGGAAAAGGTTCTTTGAGACTGGTCTGCTCCTGGCTAAGGATTCCTCCACCCCCTCCTTCCAATTGTAGCACTCATGCCTGATGAACTCCTCAGACTCCTGGGAACCTGATGAATTCAGCAACCCCCTCCACAACTTAATGTATAAGTCTCTGAGATGTAGGTGGCAGGTGTGGGGTTCAGGAGCCACAAAAGCCCTCCTTTCCTTGTGGTTTCCATTTTAGAATATTTTTTCCACTCTAATATTTCAAATCTACAGAGAAACTAATTGGTAGGACATTGGCTGCCACTGTTTGCTCAATGTCACTTTGTGCTAAGTGCTTCAGAGTTCACAGGGATTTTTACTTAAATGTTATGGAGACGTGTAAACGTTTTGCAAGTTATACTCACTCCAGTCCTCCCTGGCAAAGGTCTAACCTAACCCTAGGTTTCTGAAGACTTTCAAGGCTCCATGCAGGTTCAGAGCAGCTCCCTGAGCAGCTCCCTGTCTGGTGTGGGCCCTTCTACATTGCCTAAAAAATGCTGTCCCAAAGCTTCCCCATGCCCATGCACGAGTTCTTCTAGAATTCTAACCCAGAGGGTAAAAGCAGCAACAGCTCATTAGCTTGTACAGATAACCTAAGACCCAGCCTCTCATACCTATGGCCTATTTCTCCGAGGTGGGCCCTGCTACGGGCCTGTGTTCAACAGGAGCAGCATCTCAGGCCCCAAATGGTCCATGTATTGAAGCATTTCTGCTCACACAGGGATCTAGTCCCAGACTGGATTCTGGGGAACCTCTTCCACAGTGGTCTTGCTGGGGGGAGGGATGAAGTGACAGAGCACACAGCTCACTGCCATGTGGTCCATTAACCACTTGCTCCATTAAGGTAGCAGACACCTGAAGAACTCACAATAACCAGGTGGGTGCAGGAGCAAGCGGAGTAAGCAGCCTTCTATGATGGCTCCCTGTGACCCTTGACCTTCAGGCATTCTGGCCCGGGTGGGATGGGTTAGGACTATTGGTGGGCTTCTAACCAAGAGAACTTGTCAAAGATAATTGTATTCCAGTTTTATTCAAGTTGAGGCTATTACAACACTTGCTTCCACTTCCATCTTATAGGTGGTTTTTCTCTATCCAACTAACAGCAGAATGTTGCCACCAATATACTGATCAAGGTTAGACTATTACAACACTGGCTTCCACTTCCATCTTATAGGTGTTCTTTCTCTGTCCAACTGACAACAGAATGTTTCCAGCAATACACTGATGAGTCTTCAGTGAGCCTAAAGCCAAGACCCTGGTCCTTGTCCAACACCTTGACTGCAGCCTATGTCTGGCAGTTTGGGATGCACAGGCCCCAGTTAAGCTATGCTTAGATTCCTGATCTACCAAACTTTCAGAGAAAAACGTTTTTACTCGGCTATTTTTGAGGTTATTTGTTATGTCTCAATCATCAACGAAGCAGTATCTGTATGGGTGGTATGCAAGTGATGAAAGCCTAATTCAGAATGAGAGGTACCTCAGGTGTCATGAGGTAAGGCACCTCCTCCCTGTAATCAGAGTCAGAGACAAGTCACAGGTTTGCTACTAGTCATCTGTGTGGCCTTGGAGAAAGCATTAGAAGCATTTGGCCACAGTTATCACTTCTGTAAAATTGGATTGATAAGAAACTTGGAGAATTATTGAAATTTAACATAAATTTATGCAACTCACAAGACAGTATTTGTGACAAAGTAGGCTCTTAGTAATTTTCTTGCAAGACTGCTAATACTGTTAATCTGGGATTCTGTATCTTTCCCTAAGAAGCTCCCCCAGGCACAGAAGGATTTCTGTGCTCAAAAAGGAATGATCACTCAAGTGTCTGTGACTCATGCCTATGATACTAGCTAGTCAGGAGGATGACTTCTCAGTAATGCGGTTAAAAGTCAGCCATGACAGAGAAATCCATGAGACTCTTACCTGCAATTAAACAGCAAAATACTAAACATGGAAATGTGTGATAGGGTACCAGTCTTGAGGTGGAAACATCCCCCCCCCCAAAAAAAAGAGCCAAGCAACAGCTGGATGCTGGTGACTCATGCCTGGAATTCTATCTACTCATGAGATCTTAGGATCAAAATTTGAAGCCAAACTCAGACAAGAAAGTCCATGAAACTGTTACCTCTAATACACCACTCAAAACAAAACAAGCCAGAAGTGGAGCTGTGGCTAAAGTGGCAGAGCAAAAAATTTCAGGAACAGGGCTCAGGCCCTGAGTTCAAGCTCCAGTACTGGTACACACACACACACACACACACACACGTACAAAGACAAACAACAGCATGAAGTACTGAATTCATGCCCAGGATGAGCATGCACACGTGCATATGGATGTACATGTGTACACACACACACACACACACACACACAAACACACAAAGGAATAAAAACCCTAACTGCAAGCTAAGCATCTTCCCAGCTTGGATCACAAAAGCATCTGCTGTTCTGGAAGGGAGGAGATTATAGTGGATATTTTTGTTAAGAATTCTGCTGTGAGAGAGGCAGCCCTATCAGAGATGTAGTAGGAATCCATTTGGCTTACACAAATGGTCATATGAATTATTTTTTACTTCATGCCTCCCTTCTTCCCTCTTTCCCTCCCTCCCTTTCTCCGTTCTACTCTCCAGCTCCTGTATTCCTTCATTCTGCCTTCCAGCTCCATTCCACTTTCCCATATTGCTCTTTCCTTCTCTCCCTCCCTTCACACTCTGTCTTTCACTTTTCTCTTAGGGGCCTGATTCCAATGCCTGTGCTCCATATTTCTGCCTCCTGACATGCATTTCACCAGTGCTGACAACCCAGTCCTTACTTAGCGTGTCCTGCTTCTATTCTAGATAAAGCCCTACTAAAGTCCTGCCTATACACTGATCTCCAGCCCTTCCCCATCCCCCGACCCCTAGCACATTGGGCAGAGGACCTGAGCACTACCACCTAGGGAGCATCTTGGTTGGCATCACTCCAGCCTCTGCATTGTGCCTAGTGGTAGTGGATTTGGAAAGCCCAAATATACTCACAGTATGCATTCCTAACCAATACACATTCCCAACCAGCCCTGGAGATTCCCCACTCCATCACATACATTCAAATGAGAAGACTCTAAGAATCCTTTCTGTATGGAACCATCTCTCGTTCCTTACAACTTGTACCCAAGCACGTGGCTCTGATTTCCTCCCATTGCCTCAGTCCATGCCTCAACATGTCTAAAATTTGCCTTCAGTCTCAACAGAAGAATTTTCAATGATGATCTGCTTTGGAGCCTTGTCCTCAGAAACCATCCTTTCTTTACAGTCTTCCTGAGAAGGAATACTTACTTCCCAGCTCTCCCAACCCCAGCCCTTGGGGCCATGACTGCTTCTCCTGCGTACATACACACTGTGTGATCTCCAGCACAGCCCTTTCTTTGCACACCAAACTATCTCCTCTGGCAGGATCGTTGGTGTAACTGCCCCCTCCCCACAGTCTCTCATCTCCAGGGCTAGAGCTCTGCCTTGCTGCTCTTGGACAATAAGTTCAATACAGGGTTCACATAATTTTTGATGACAAAAGAGTGAACAGACAGGTGTCTACCGTTTTTATGCTGGGAAAAGGCTGTCAGTATCTCATCCATTGCCCCAGGGTAGAGCCCCCAGACCCCCATGCAACAGGAGATGACTGTTTCCTGTGTCACTATAGACATTAAGGTGCTGAGGGCTTTCGGAAATCCCAGAAGGGAATGTGGCCTGGTTAAATGAACATTGGGCTGGGCAAGGCCGTGAACCTTTACCAGAAGCTGATTTCACCACTGACACAGTTCACACATGATCCTCAGCAGACACACTTGCTGTGGACTCTGACTGACATGGCTCTATTTGCACTCTATTTGCCATGATGACTCAGGCCCTTGCCTTTTGTAGCATCTCAGTGCAAAGGAAAGTCATGCTTTATGGGTAAGCATCAGCCACAATCTCTGCACCCTCAAAAGACTCTCATCAAAGTGGTCCATCTTCTCTTGGCAACTTTAAGCAAGGGAATTTGCCTTTATAGGCTTCCATTTCCCTATCTGTTCAATGCAGTCTTTGAGCAAGGGATCTCTAAACTTCTGTTCATGTGTACATTTCCTGATCTCATGACTCAGGAAACTCACCCACTTGCAGCTACTTACATGCCACACCAGCCCACTGCCTAGTTACAAGACCCCTGAGGGCACTCCTGCCATAGGGGCTAACCTCCCATGGGTTACCCTTGGCTCCCCAAGACACTGGCAACACTGGTCTGGTCTCTCATCCTTCCCATGTTGCCACCTATTAGATCCTAGAGTTGTAGAATGTGGGGACTGACATAGAACTCTCCTGTCCAGGACTTTAGGGGACAATAGCAGTCCTTCCGCTGTCCCAGGAAGTCTTCAAAAAGCTACAGATCACAGGCCAGCATTCAGTGGCTCATGCCAGTAATCCTAGCTACTCAGAAGGCTGAGATGTGATGGTTGTGATTTGAAACTTGCCTGGGCAGAAAGTCCATGAGTGTCTTATCTCCAATTGACCATCAGAAAGCTGGAAAACAGAGTTATGGCTCAAGTGGTAGAGCGAGTGCTAGCCTTGAGCAAAAACTCAGGGTGAACACCCAGGCCCTGAGTTTAAGCCCCAGGACTGGCACCAAAAACAACCAACCAACAAACAAAAAACCTTCAGACTATGCCTGAACATGCCCAGGAAGGCGCTGAAGAGGTACATGTTGGGACACACTCTAGTTTCTGACTGAGAACTCTCACTCCGGAGAACTCTGGTCTCAGAATTCAAGGTCATCTTGGAACACAATTTTCTATTCCTGTGCTGTCCCATGGCAGCCACACTTAGGTTCTACAAGTGTACAGAAGGGAAGCCTGGATCTTCTCACTTGCTCCATGGCAGTCTCCTGCTTCCAGGTCTCTTCCTTCTCACCCTTGACCTCGCAAACTTCTTTCTTCACTCATTTCAGCTATCTGATCCTCTAGAAAATGTCACTGACTCATCACAACCCCCGGGGCTGGCAAGTACTCTGAACATTCACATAACTGATACACCCCCTGTCATTCTCAGCTGGTCTTGTGCCTGTCCTGGTCTCTCCCCAACCAGACCCCAGAGGCCAATGAATACAGATTCTTAGAGATAACCAGTCCTGGGCCTTCATGGAATATGGAAGGATTCATTTTCTCCACTCCTCCCATATTTCAATCATCAA
Source organism: Perognathus longimembris pacificus (assembly GCF_023159225.1). Lineage (NCBI taxonomy): Eukaryota > Metazoa > Chordata > Mammalia > Rodentia > Heteromyidae > Perognathus > Perognathus longimembris. The sequence continues at coordinate 59,270,710 of NC_063188.1, forward strand.
ACTGGAAACAACTATTTAGGGGATCAACAACATCTAGAAAAATGGTGAAAAGGACAATAAATGGTATCCTATGATGCTCCCAGGAGTAACCTTTGCATTAGCTCCCTACAGACTTATTGACCAATGGCTATTTTCATTCCAAATGCCATTTCTATATGTCTTTTCCAGAAAAGTACAGGCCCCATGAAACAAGGATTTTTGAGATGCATTTGAAAACTTGAAAAAGTTTTCAGAAGCCTAAATGAAGGGGATTATGTGTTGAAATAAAGAATTGTGCGCAGAAGTTTTAAGTTGTAAAGAATGCGAGTTTTCCATGATTGACAAGAAAAGGTCATGTATACTTCCTCTTACGCACAAAACCAAATATCATACCTTTTATATGGCTCTGAATAGCAGAACTGCATGTGTGCTCCAGGGCATGTCAGTACATTTCTGTATTATTGAAGAATTATATTTTAAATTATTTCAAAATATTTTTATTATCTTTAAGTAGTTGTACAAAGGAGTTGTCCTTCAACAAAGCAGTATTCAGCAGTTTGTGAATACAGTGCATTTTGATTAATATAAGCATTACCTTTTTAAAAAGATTGACCATGTTAATTTGTCAGGGCTGGGGATTCGGAGCCCCAGGCATGTCAGGTAAGTGCTCTGCCACTGAGCTACATCCTCAGGCCCTTGAAAAATTCTTGAAGACTGCCATTTAATTGATGGTAAAGAGGTATAGAGGTCAATGGAGTGGGAAATTCAAAGGATTTTACTGCTAGATCTGTGTTATCATAGTAAACTTTGGAGAGAATGTCCACAGTGATTATTTGTATATAACAATATTTATAGAAGATGACAAACTTATACATACTATACAAGTATAAGTTCTTTTTTCAAAAAGAAATGTTTTTTGTTTTAATGAATTTCCTTTTTTTAGGAGCTTGGAAAAGGCTTGTAGTCCTGTGGAATTTTATTGAGATCCTACAATGTACCTAGTGCATTCACACAAATAATTACCTGTGATTTCTCCCACTAAGTCTCAGGCTGACATGATTCAAGTGACTCCACCTCCCTGAAACAGCCACTCCAAATGAAAAATTCAACATTATCTTGAATCCCTATGCTTCTGCTCACCTCATCACCTTAGGAAGCAAGGGCGGGCAAAATAAGCACTTTGTAATGTGAATTCCACCCATAGGATAAGAGTTTTTACCACTGCCTCCAGCCCCTCCTAGGACCCCTGGGAACTTTGGACCCATCAAAGCAGTTGCACAGAGAGAGTTCATGTTCTCTAAAGAGAATTAAAAAGAAAAGAAAATTCAACCATATCAGGCAAGGTTGTTGGCTTCACCCTGCATTAGGCTTGAGGGAATAAGGGAGCCTAGCCACCCAAACCAAACCAACCCCCAACTCATTCTTAGAGATATCCCAAAATTTATCTATTAATCTACTCAGGCTGCCATTAAAAAAAAATACTGGAGACTGGGTGATTGCAACAACAGAATTTATTTTCTCGTGGTTCTGCAGGTTTGGAAGTCCAAGATCCAGGTGCTTCCCAAGAGGCTTGGTTTCTGGTGAGAGCTTCTTGCCAGATCCTCACACTGCCTTTCCACAAAGCACGTGTGCATGCCAAGAGGAAGAGAGCGAGTTTCTTGGTATGTCTTCTTATGAGGTCATTATCCTATCAAAAAAAAAAAACCCACCCTGTGGCGAGACTTAACCTTCAATGTCCCCTTAAGGTCCAGTTCTGAATACAGTCACATTTGGTTTCAGCATATGGATTGTGAGAGCACACAGTTCAGTCCAGAGGAGAGGGAAAAGATTTTCTTCCTGACTACCATATTGTAGTGTCCCTGTTTCCCTGATGTCCAAATCACCAACCCTGCTACTGTGAGATAACAATAAACACAACTGGTTCCTCATCCTTCCTATAACAGCTTACTGCCACATCCTAGTGTTACTAGTATAGTGGGAAAATGAGCCCTCACCCACTGATGTCACTGCCTTAATCACCGTAAGTGATATCACAAACCTAGACCAGGCCCTGGCCACATCCTAGAGCACCTCAGAGGACAAAATTTTGGGACAGCTGCCCAGGACCGATCCCTCTTCTTTTTGTCCAGTCCTGTAGCTTGAACTCAGGGCCTGAGCACTGTCCCTGGCTTTTTTGTTGTTGTTCAAGGCTAGCACTCTACCACTCGAGCCACAGCGCCACTTCAGTTTTTGCTGTGTATGTGGTGCTGAGAAATCGAACTCAGGGATTCATGCATGCTAGGCAAGCACTCTACTGCTAAGCCACATTCCCAGCCCCTGATCCCTCTTCTTGAGGAAGCTTATTCTGAAATCACAGGGCAAAGGCCACCCTTTCAGCATGAACGATGATGTTTCTAGTCTTATTTCTACTTCATAGCCTGTTAGTTGATAGACAAAACTGTGAGTTTTGATTATGGATACTGGACAAAACTGGGCCTTTTGTCCAGTATCCATAATCAAAATGGATAAAGAAAATGGGAGTTAGATTATGGATACTGGAAAAACTTGACCTTTCTCTCTGTGAGCAAAGGGGTTTTTCCAGGAGTAAACAAACTCCTTACTTACCAATTCAGTTTCTTTTAGGAGGATGAAAGATGTTCTGGGAAATGACATTGTAATTATTTGTTTATGTTCATTATTATTAAGCTAGCAATTTAAACATAGGTTTTCATTAAGTGCTAAAATACAACATACTAACCTGCATTATAGTCCCATAGCTAGTCACATATAAAAATGAAAACTGTTACTCAATTGGTCCTTATTCCACTAAGACCTAAGTTTTCATGGAGTATCGTAAGAGGAAACCTCGTTAAATTCCTGGAGAGAAAAAGGAGATATTGAGGACAAAAAGTGAGAGCTATTCACTTCAGGCAGGGGTTTCTGAGTATTTGATAAAATTCTGCCTGGAAATCCATAAAATTTTGTTAAGAACTTTGTGCAAATCAGGTAACTGAGTCTATGAAAGATAAAGTCTACTTGACCTCAGATTCACACAAGAACCCCTTGGGCTCAAGGCTGTGTGGGATCATTTGCATCCCCCTCATCTAGGGCATATGGTACCAGGCTCTATTTCAACATCTCTAGTATAGATAATCATCAACTCTTAAGCCAGGGATAGACAGGCTGTGGGAAGGGGCAATTCATGAAAATCCCACCCATAGTGTCAGAGGTCTTAGAAATAACTCATTTTATATTTCTTTATCTTCACTTTATCTCTACTGTTCTGGGCCCACTTAGAATTTTCATGTGACATCCCTAGAACAGGGTTGGTGGTTGAGACTCATAAAGAGCCTTACAGTTGACATTTAAGCATGGTCAAACAGAACTTCCTCCATTTACTTCCAGACTGGGATGATATAAAGCACTTTCACTATCTACCTACTACTCACAAATTGCCCATCTCCATATTTTGGGTCTCTATAAGAGTCAACTGTTTAATAAGCAAAAACCAATGTGGAATAACACAAAAATAGTGTTTGTGTGAGATAGGGTGACAGAATGTCCTCCCAGTTTGCTTGGTGCTGAAGGATTATCTAGGCCATAGGGACTTCCAGAACTGTCTCAGACATACCCAGACCACGAGTGACCACTACATCAAGGGATCTACAAGTCTGACGGTTACGTTTTACAGTGAGACAACTCTGTGCTGTTCTGCGGCCCAAGTAGAAACCTGACTTGAACCTGCAAGGTCAGTTACAGGGAAGGGAAACAGGAAAGTGAGATGGAGAGTGGGAGTAAGGGACATGGGGACAAAAGAGAAATCACATACCAGAAATGTGTCCACTGCTTCAGAACAGTGAACTGGGCTGTAGGATGAGTGATGCCAGGGGCCAGGGGCTGTGCAGGGTTGGGGGGGGGCACAGTTTCTTTATATCCAGCAGAGTGGGGAGCTTGGCAGGTCTCTTCAAGGAAGTCCTGTTGGTCACTCTGGGCACGTTGGACACCCTGGAACATGCTCTTCTCTGTTTTCCTTCCACCTGTGAACCTGGTGAGTCTCATCTCCTTCCCTCATCTGGAATACCTTCAGAAGGGTGGCAATTGCACTGCCCTGATGGCAAGTGTGACCAAGCTCTTCAGGAGCACTTGGAGCCAACCTCTGCCATTCTCAGCCAAGACCAGCTCTCTCCCTCCTTGTCCCACAGAAAACCCCAGGGGAATCTGAATCTCTCAGGCTTCCGCAGGATTTACAAGTCACTCTGCTTTTATTTTTTTTCCAGGAGAAGATACGAAAAACTCCACTGCTGAGATTCCAGAAGCCAGAGCCAGAGGCATGAATAGTGACCAAGACCTTCTGCTGCTCTAAATTCCTGCTTTCTCCAGTACCTCTGTACTTGGGCCTGAATAAAGGATAGCATCACTGTTGTATCTTGACAGTTAATGTCACCTTCTGTGTCACATCCAACCTTGGGTACATTGGTGAGGGGCAGCTCTGGTGATGTGGTTGTGGTGAGAGGCAGCTAGCATTGTCCTTAGCCCTTTAAGGCTGTCCACCTTGTCCATGAGACAGTGCTGCTTGCTGGGGGTAGGGCTGCTTGCTTGGAGCAGAGCTGCTTGCTAGGGGAAAGTTCCTGGTTGCTAAGGAAGGCGTCTTAGCAACAGTGAATTTCCAAGGGCTGGTAGCTCTGGCCCTCATGGGTCTCTGCATACAGGAGTGGGAGGGAATAGCAGGTCTCTTCTCCTGCAGTGCACTTGTGCTTCATATGAGAAACAGCCTGGGTGGTATTTATACAGAGGAGGGGGCTGGTGGAGGAAGGGCCTGCAAGTCCTATGAAAGGGACTTACACACCCCCGCTCACAAACAGCTCGTAAGCCCTCCACCCATCCTCATGCAGAGCCCCTCTAAGAAAATAGATCTGGTCTCCAACTACAGAGACTTCCTCCCCATATGATGGCAGAGAAATCACTCCTGGAGTGATCTTGAAATATATTGCGATACAATTTCCTCAAGACAAGTCCCTAAGAAAGTTATAGTGTGTAAGTGTCACTTTAAGTCATTTGTGGAGGAGGCCTAGTTAGAGATCACAACATTAAGTGCCAAAGAGGTCAGTGGGGGTAATGATGGTCCCTTCACACACAGAGTAATGGGTGAGTGGGATACAGAGGGGCACTATCACAGCAGTCTGAACTGCCCTCTTACTAGTTGGGGAACTGGATCTTACTTGCTCAGAGAGTGGAGCCCTGGGTCTTCATGACTTGGTGATTTTATTGTCTCTCCCTGCTTGGTGCACAGCAGCCCTCTGCAGAAGCCACTCCCGCAGCATGATGACCTCTTCTTCCCTGCCACACTCTGCTTTCCTTGTGTTTCTCTCCCATGAAGATGGAAGACATCATAAAATGTTTATTGGTTTTTGTCTCAATATCTTTTCTGCACCTCCTCAGAAAGATCTTAATTTGGGGAGTGTGATGTTGGAAGTTTGAGACAGGGAGGATTTTTAGACTTAGCCAAATAGCTGAATGTATATCTGTGATCCTTATCATGTGACATTAGTGCCTGTCCCTAAGTACCTGTTAGGATTGGATCTTATACACAATGCTTTTCCAAGGATATCTTGAGGACCTTAGGGTGGGTAATGGGATATAAGTATGAGAAACAATATGTCATCATTCCCTGGTGAACATATATACACAGCCTTCATGTGCAACAGAGATTGTGGGTTGCAAATGGAAAGCAAGTCTCTTGAGCCCCGAGGAAACTCCTTTGATATACATATAATCAGCTCAAGCCATCACAGCTTAGAGGAAGACAGAATCCTTCACAAACCATTTTCCAATTTATCTCATACTATACATTCCAATAATTTTTGTGCTGGTAGCAAGGGCCTGGGTGCTGGTCTTAGATTTTCACCTAAGCTAGTGTTCTGCCCTTCTGGATTTTTGGTGGTTAACTGTAGATAAGAGTCTCATGGACTTTCCTGCCCAGGCTGGCTTTGAACTTCTATCCTCAGATCTCAGCCTCCTGACTAGCATGGTGCATGGCACATTTGTGTATTCTGATACCCTGACACCATCAGCCATTACTTCCTGTCAGCAGAAGAATGTGAAGCATGGGGACCCTCAGTGTAATCTTGTCTGGACTCTACTCATTCTAGGGTGGCCCTGAGGAAACTGGAGCCTGATCCCATGACTCTCTCTGAATGGAAAGACATTCCATAGATCTGCAATCACATTTGTGAAACAGGCCTATCGGCCTGTACAGACCCAAGGTAACTTAACTCTAGGCCAACTGTTAGGGTCATGATGGCCACCAAGGAGAGGCATAATATACACCTAATGCAAGGAACCCTGCATGCTGGTCCTTCCAAAGTCATGTGGCACTGGCTGTTGGGTAGTTGGGTAATTGGGTGGTTGCACTTTCCTCAGATCTCTCTCTAATGGCCTTTGGAGCATCCTGGGCCAAACATATGGGGCTGGAGATCCTCTGCCTGCCTACTAGGGATGAATCTGACCACTTCAGTATTTGCCACATTGACTGCCACATCTGGTTGATTTACTTACATGAAAGTTCCAACTAGACTCAGATGTGAGATCATTCATACATTCTAACATTCAGGCCTGTTCCTTTGTTTTGTTTCTATAAATGTCACTGTAACCCTGCTGCCTTCATTGAACACTAGGTTCTGGCACAATGGGATGAGGCTCAGCTCAATTGTTTCTGGGAATCAGTTCTAGTAAATGGACACTTACCCCTTCCCTCATCATCCCTCTTTAATGAGGATGAGTGAAAAGTAACCAGGAAATGTAGTGCAGGATTCATACAGGAACTCAAATCTAGGAGAGCTACCATATCTGTCTCATGTTTCTTCTCCCTGGCTTATCCAAGAGCCAAGACTGGTTGCTTTCCAAATGGTCAGGTCCCTCTATGTTCTCTCTTAGCCCCAAACTCTACCAACTAAGGAGCCTGGCTCCTATACATGTCCTCACTCTCATGTTTTCTTTCTCCAGTTCCCTGAAAACTTCCCCATTTTATGGAAGCACATGGATGTCCCCATGCACCCACAATTCCTGCCTCAGGGCCTTTGTACTTTTTACTCCTCCACTGCTTCAGATCTAAGGTGACACCTCACTGTAGAGAAGCCTCAGGGCTCACAGATGCCCACATCCCAGGTCTGGATGCCTCCCCTCTAGGCTGCTTTACCAGGAACCTGTTTTATACCCTTGTCCTAGCATTAAATACATTGACTGCCTTTTATCTGTCTGATTTTCTTACTTCACAGGCCCAGCTAGACCCAGATGTGAGGGAAGAGTCTTAGGCTGCTGTATTCCTGCATCTCCAGTGCCAAGTATATAGTATATAGTGTCTGCAGCAAATGTATGTTGAATAAATGAGTCCATGAGCAAAGTGTCTAATTCATTAAATTTTTATTTTCCCCTACATTCCAGGGAACTAAGAAAATACAGGTAATTATCAGTTTTGTTTTGTATCTCAGGAGGGTGAGCCACATTTTGTTTTATTTTCTTATATTTGGAGGGGAATCATTGTAGTGTAAACTCCTTCAAGCTTCCAAAGGGCAGCTTATTTCAATATTCTAATTCAGACATAAAATAATAGAATGTCATTATTTTTAATGAATAAGGCAACCCTTTCCTAAACTGAAAGAAAAAACTACAAAACATTTGACTAGTGCTCTTCAGAAACCTAGATACTCAAATTAAATACTTAATCAGATGTATAGACAACCAATGACTTGAAAGCATAGTTAGGTTTATAACTTATTCAACTTTGATCTAACACTCTTCTTATTTAGGTGTTTCTGTTTTGCTGTGCTAGTGGCCAAACCCGGGGCTGTGTGCAGACTAGGAACTTGGTATACCACTTAGCTATACCCCTAATCCCTTAGAGTTTAATTTTAAGCATTTTATGACCATAGATCACTTCTTAACAGAAAAAAGTTACCTAAAGCCAGCACAACTTTGCAACGTACCAACTGAAAGTGAGATCACCAAAAAGCACAAAGAGAAGTGGAACATGAATGCCAGTGGCCATCTGTTCTCACTCACTTCGGTCTACCTTTGGACTCTTCATAAACCAGAGCCCCAGTGCCTAGGGCCCCTCTGTCTATGCACAACCATACCAATGCAGACTCAGCCTGGGCCCTCCCTAGTGGCAGCAAGCCCCTGATGCTAGCCTGAGAAAAACCAGCCCTGGCACCAGCCAGGTACTGACTGTAGCTCTGGCCCTGAATACTGGTGTGGATGCTTGCTTCAGCCATGGCATAGGCCCTGAAACTGGCACTAACATTGGTACTTGTCACATCACCACCAGCAGCTGTGGGGTTGGGACACCTGGTACTTCCTCCTCTTCTGTCAATGCCTAATTTACTGCCATGGAAAGGATCTGGGGTGGGTGTCATTCACTTTGGCCACAAACTCCAGGGCTTCCATCTGTCTTGTTTCCTTTGAGAGCCCCACAAGATTACTGAGAGACAGGGGGCTGCTGTTAGACACCAACGTGCGTGTGCACCAGATGTTTGCGCTGCACACAAGCTTTAGTGATGAGCTTTGGCGACGGCTCCCCACAGACGAAATGATTTTTAGACGAATACACCTGCAACACCCTCCACACCTCCCAGAACACCTCCTCGGGGACACTGCTGGCCTGCACGAAGATCAAGTCCAGGGTCATCATCAGAAGCCCAGTCTTTGGTGTGCCCTGGGGGACTGTCAGGCCTCAAAGCAGGGCAGGATGCATTTTTCTGATGGGGACATGGGAGTGCTCTGCAGGACCAATTTCCTTCACCTAGGACCCAAAGGCTAATTCGAGCAGATAGGTCAGAGGCTCTGTTTGAAATGTCAGGGAAGAAGCTCCTGCACCTTTTGATGACATACTTCAGCATGTCTGCCCTTTGGCTGGGTATGGTCTTCGCGTTCTTAACCAGCAGGTACTGCACCACCACCAGCACCTCAGCTACTTTCTAGTTCCCAGAGTCTCTGGGCATGAGCGCCAGAGAGGTTTGGGGCCCGCGGGGTACTCGGCGCGGGGACCCTCCAGGGGCTTGGGGGTCCACAAAAGAACTTGCAGAAGCGCCTGGGCCGGGGCTATGTGCATCAGAAGAAGTGCTTGGGGGCGGGGGGGTGGGGTTGGGGAACATTTGGCGTCCCTGCTGCGCTGCAGGCGCCTGCTTGGGGATTTCTTGGGCAAGAAGGAGGCCAGGGGGCCTCTGAGCCCCGTAGGCCCCGGGAGTCACCTCTACCGCGGACGTTCTCACCTGCGGCTTTGGCTGGCCCAGGAAGCAGGAAGTCTGGGAAGAGATGCGCGTCCACGGGCATTCGGCGGCCGGCTGGAGCCCAGTGTGCGAGGCCGCGAGGGCAGTGACGTCGCCACGGGCGCTGCTGCCGCAGCTGCTGAGAAGACGCGCAGTCCCAGGGTCTGGAGTCGGAGACCACCGCCCCCAGACCCGCAGGACCTGACGCCGGTTGCCAACCGGAGGGGAGCAGAGTGGAGGGGAGGGGAGGGAAAGGGGCCAAGCCTGTGCCGCCAGGGTCTTCTCCCAGCTGTGGGAATGCGCGGGCGCTGCCTCGCACTGCCTCTGCCTGCCAAAGACAGTACTGCAGGCTGGCAGCCCAAGGATGGGGGAGAGGGGGAGGGGAGAGATTGCTCCTGGGGGTGGGGCCAAGAATGCCAGGCTTGGAAGGCTCCAGAAGCCTGAAGGCCAGGCCCAAAGCCAGCCATTAATGCCAGCTTTTGTATCCCACCGTACATTTCTGAATTCTTCAAGCAATTTCTATTCTACTGTTTCAGGGCATTCACATCCCTTCTATCCATTGCTGCCCCTTCTATTATACAGTTTCCACATTGTTTTTATTGCTTGGGTAGAATGAGTTTCTCCCACATTATTCTTCCTTTTAAAAAATTCTTCAGACACTTAAATAAGTTTCCCCTAGTTGGACTACAGTGGCTCACTCCTGTAATCCTATGTAGTCAGGGGACTGAAATCTGGTTAACACATTCAAAGCCAGCCTGGACAGGAAAGTCCATGATACTCTTATCTCCAATTAACTACTAAAAAGCCAGCAGTGGAGCTGTGGCTTAAGTGGTAGAGTGGTAGCTTTGAAGAACAAAAAGCTCAAGGACAGCACCCAGCCCCTGAATTCAAGCCCCAGGACTGGCAAAAAAAAAATGTCCTCTCTATGAAAAGCACAATTAAAATTTCAAGCTAAAATAAGAAAAACCCTTGCTTGAATTTTAAATAGAATTGCTTTAGGATGTCCAGCTTACTATGAGGAGATTTAACATCTTTAAAGTATGGAGGGTTCTTATTAAAAGCATATCATCTGTTCTTCTATTGGCTTTGGTTGGTAAAACATAATATTTGTAATTTCCCTTCTATAGTTCTTGCATATTTGTTTGCAATGGACATTTGTGTTACTTCTACAAACTGGGTATTTCACCATTGCATCTTCTAATTATTTCTGATATATACAAAGCCTACTGCATTTGTATGTTTTTAAAACATCTGATTGGCTGAATGATAGCTCAATTTTAATATGCTTTTAGTAGATTCTTTTGCACATTCTAGGTGGACAATCACATTGCATATTACAATTGACAGCACTCACTTTTCCTTTTTCTTATATCATTGTATAGGACCATAGTGAATGTAAACTAATACGCTACTATGTCATGTGAAAATTCCGTTTATGTACTTTTTTTGCCAGTCCTGGGGCTTGCACTTAAGGCCTGGGCACTGTCCCTGAGCTTTTTTTTTTTTTTTTTTTTTTGCTTAAGGCTAGCACTCTTCTCACTTGAGCCACAGCACCACTTCTGGCCTTTTCTGTTTATGTGGTACTGAGGAATAGAACCCAGGGTTTCATGCATGCTAAGCAAACATTCTACCACTAAGCCACATTCTCAGCCCTTACGTACTTATTTTTTAAGAGGAAAGATTCTGTCAGTTTTGAGTAAATAGACTATGTTGTTGGTTTCTGATGCCGGTTGGGCCAGATATCAACATATTGCAAAAGAATTCCTTGTTTCCCTAGCTTTACTGCATTAGAGATGATTTTCTATGCCTGAGAACCAAACCTAAGGTTTTGACAATACAGAAAACCAGAGTGACTCTCAATGTCCCAACAGGACAATGCTTCCTTCTAGTTTTGGTCTCCCAGCTAATGTTATTCACTGTAGGAGGTCAGAGGCCAGCACAGACTAGCTGCAGCTGTCCCTCAGGCTGTGCTCATCCTCTCCTGGGGCATCCTTCTCTGGCTGACCCTAGGCAGCCTTATGACTCATAGTCACAAACTTCACTCTCCGCCCACCTTAAAGTGGTGCTTTCTTCTGTAGAGCAGCACAACCTCCCATTCCCTGACAAATTTTTTTAGCTGGTGCCCCCTCCCCGACTATGTTCTTTTGGAGGCCACCTGTCTTCAAAGAACTCTGATGCTCAGCTTTGAATGGACAGTGCTTTTTCTTACTCCTCTATCACTTTTTCCTTCTATCCAAGATGTGGAAGCTGTTCTTTTGTGCCTACAACTGCTGGACTTTTAAAGTCCTCTTTCACTGCTTTTTGGCAGTTATCTGCCTTCTCTTGCTAGGCCAGTATTCAAGGTTCTCCATCTAAGGAAACAGCCTGCTTGTTTTCCCCCTCTCCTGTGTGTGTATGAGTTTTGGGGCTTGAACTCAGGGGCAGGTGCTGTTCTTGAACCTTTCTGCTTCACACTTGAGCTTCTGACTTTTTGGTGATTAACTGGAGATAAGAGTTTCAAGGACTTTCCTTCCCCAGGCTAGGTTCAAACTGCCACCTTCATATCTCAGCCTCCTGAGTAGCTAAGATTATAGGCATGATCCACCAGTGCCCAGATCCTACATGGTTTCTGTCTCCAGACTGTACCATGACCCACCCTAGTTATTAAGCTAGAGATAGTTACCTTTGAATTGAAACAAGATAGTTTTCAATTTACAAATATATTTTAAATTTCATGTAAAGGCATTTAAAAAAACTATCCTTTTAATTATGCCTGTTTCTCATCCATAATGGCTTTCCAGTTGTAAAGAAGCACTGGGAAAAAAAAACCTCAAGAATCATGAACAAATGGAGATGAAAGTGGAGGAAACAGTTTAAGTATCCTTAAAACTGTCCATAATGAAACTTTGGCTGCACTTTCATTAAGACAGTGCAAGTATTAAAGAGGTTATTTTATGTTTGAATTTGGAAGGCAGTGGAATCCAGGATGACCTTATAGCTGGTGCATAGATATAACCTATCTGGATCCTCTCTTATGCAGGAATAAGGACAAAACAGGACAGCAGGGAGGCCCTGCACTATGG